>NW_023619710.1:0-8605 GCF_014905685.2 Nematolebias whitei
TGTTGATTTGCTTTTTTTTTTTTTTTGAATGTCCAGAGGACCAGATTTAACTTTTTTAGATTTGTCACATCCTGTTCAGACTTTCGGGACTCTGAGCAACTTCCTGTTTGATGCAGGTTAACATTTTTTTAGTGTTGCAGTATGTGAAACATCCATCCATCCATTATCTTTACCTGCTTCTTCTTTTCGGTTCACAGGAGTCACTGGTGCCCATATCCAGCAATCACTGTGCGAGAGGCGGGGGACACCCTGGACAGGTCTCCAGTCCATCGCAGGGACACATAGAGACAAACGAGACAAACAAGCATTCTCTCTCTCTCACTCACACCCAGGGACAGTTTAGAGTTACCAATCAGTCTAATGCCCCTTTTCCATTAGTACCGGTACGTACCGGTACTAATGGAAAAGGGGCATAACATGCATGTTGTTAGTCTGTGGGAGGAAACCCGAGTACTGTACCAGGAGAAAACCCACACGTTTGTCTAACTAAATGTAATATGTGTCTCTGCTGCCTGAATTAAGTGCAAAAAGAGGTTGAAAAGGCAACAAATGAGTGTTGCAACAAAAAACAGCCAAACAGAATATCAGAACTTGTAACAACAGTAATTGTTTACTTAATTAAAATGTCTCTCAAACACTCCATCACAGGTAAGAATTGATGCTCTGCTCCAGGATTAACATTCAGGGTTATGACTTGCTGAGCTCAGCGTTTCTGCTCGCAGCTTCGCTCCTCTCAGTGATGACAGCTATTAAAAACCCACAGCTTTGGTTACAGGAGGCTGGTTTTGTAAAAGGTCAGGAAAGCCCATCGAGATACAATGCAAAGGTTGACCCTAACTTCTCTGTCTCTGCTGTTTGTATCTGTAACAGCAGTTCATTGTTGTCAATACCTTAAGGATTTATTCACGTATGATGCTATTATGCTCAAACTATCATTAACCAGAGGTTTTATTGACCAGAAGTCCAAATTCTTACCTTCTTGGTTGGTCTTTGAGTCCTCTATGGCCTTAGTTTGTTGAGTCTCCATGTCTGAACGAGATCAGGGCCCAAACTGGACGATCACGTTCTCTCAGCCAACTGCAGTTTAAACTTTAAGGTCCAGAGTGAAGCCCTTCAGATCTGGGTCAGTGTGGATCCAGATCTCTTACAGGGACCCTCTGTGGCTTCCAGTTACACACAAACACTTTGTTTCCCAACTTCTCGTCCAACAATCCCACGCCGAGCCTCAGATCCCGGACATATTTCCAGCTTCGGTGCTTGAAGCAGTAAATCTGACAGACACCAACAGCTGCTCTGCCTCGAGGCTAAACTTCAGCTGGAAACAGGGGGAGGAGGGCTCTATTTACTGGAGACAGAATTTAAAAGAATAAGAAGCAAGAATACAGTGCAGAAACATTAAGACTTTTTATATTCAAAGGTTGCCTTGCTGTTTGTCTGAATTCTGATTTTTGTTTTTCTCAATGTTTTTTTGCCATCTATCTGCTTTTTAACTCTCCACATATCTACCGTGAACGTTCAGCTCATTCAGATCAGTGCTACAACTTTTGGCTTTAGTAACTTTTATACTTTGCAAAATATCTTAATTTTATTTACAAATGTTTTCCCCAGTTTGCAAATAAGACACATGGAAATCTCTATAATTTCCTAACAAACATTGATTTAATTGAAATATGTTTCAGCATTCATGCTCTTTTTGTGTATTCTTGTGCTACTGTTAGCTTTAAGTTAGTTTTTATTTTCCAGCCTTTTGCTTTTTAGCTGTCCTTTCAGTACACTTGCTCCAAAATTGTTTTGATCTATCAACATGCTTTTGTTTCAATTTTAGCTAGCTTTTTCTACTTTTAGCTACATTTTTAACTAATCTTTCACATATTTAGGTTACCTTTTTATGGTTTTACTTAATCTTTTGCAACCTTTACCTTTTAATTAGCTTTTTCCTAATTTTAGCTAGCATTTAGCTACCATTTGCTAGTGTTCTGCTTTTTTGATTAGCGTCATCCGTCAGCTTTCATGCTGCTGCTTTGCAAACAAATTTCTCTATAAAAGAATAATTTTTGATGTTTTAACTATAAATGGTATATATATATTTTTTATAAAACGCCTGTTTGTCTGATCAGTGTATGAAGGTAAAGACGTACAGAAGACCTGCATGATTTATGTTTATGCAACAAACGACAGCAAAGCCTTTAAAAAGTATTAATAAAACTTTTATTGCAGAATAAAGACACGTGTTTTGTTGTCACACACACCTTTAAACAAACAGAAAAAAACTACTCTGTGTAGCATCAGTTACAAAAATACATGATCTGTATTTCAGAACAGCCTCAGTTGATGAAATATTTCCATAAATATTGAATATGACATCAGACATTTAGGAATATGACGCGTTTCATGCGTAATCATATAATTCACAGCATCTTTCAGGTCCTTAATTTTTCTTTCCTCTCATGTTTCTTTTTCCTCTTGTTCGTTTTCCTCCTCGACCTCGTTTGCCGCCTTCGAAAACGGGTCGGGCCGTAACCATGGCAACCTTCTTTTCATCATCATCATCTTCACTGGAGCTACTGCTGCTGCAGTCCCTCCTGATCTTCTCAGGTGGAGTCTTGGTCTTTGCAGAAACGGACTCAGGACCAGAACCGCAGACGTCCTTCAGAGGCAGAAGAGGAGATTCATCGACGAGCTCAGAACCGAGGAACCCTCCACCTGCCGCCGACCTGTCGTCTTCCTTCTGCCCCTCTGTGCTCGTCGCGGTCCTTTTCTTGAACTTGGGCGGGGATTGGATTTCCTCCTCGCTGCCTTCGTCCTCTCCTCCTCTTCTCTCCTTTCTCTTTAAGCAGGTGACGGCTCGGCGGAGTCTCTGGCTCTGGATCGTCTGCTTTTCCTGCTGCTCCATGCGGAAGAATGAGTCTATTCGTAACTGGGTCTAAAATAAATGAACAAATAACAGATTAAATGAAAGTTTTACTCTTTTATGACCCTTGAACCATGAGTCTCTTCTTCACCTGCTGGGTGTTCAGTTGTTTGATCACAGGCTGAAGGGTCTCCTCCGTCTTTCGGCTGCTCCAGCCAAAGCGACTCAGGCAGAACGTGAGAAAGTAGTTAAAGAAAAGTTCAACCGTTTCCGAATTCACGAACACACAGAAGCTGAGACATCCACGAACAGAAACAGGATATTCTTTAATCATGTCGAGTTGTGGGCGCCCCCAGCTGAACGAGCTGTCCGACTGATCCACAACAGGCTCCAGGTAAGCCTGAGCGACAGCGGGGTTTGGGAAGCCGGACTGGACCTTCAGATCCCTCAGCTTCTTCTTGACCTTTGTGTCTCGGGGGTCAGCCACCAGCCGCTTGTTCTCCTGAGCCTCCGACCACCACTTACTGCAGGAAACAAAACCTGATTTTATGTAAGCTTTTATAAACAGATACAATCAACATCAAGAGGTTCAATGTTGGCTTTTGTAACTTTCATACGTTTCAAAATATTTACCGTATTTCTCGCTGTACAAGTCACATTTTTTTGCATAATTTGCATGCCCTGAAACTTATACGCCAAAGCGACGTATTTATGGATTTTTTCACATATTTATAACCAATTTTTGGCTGAGATAACTGTTTTCATTCATTCTGACTGAAAAATATTGAACACTACCATTTTCAGCTGCTAGATGGCACTTGAGTGGTATGGCATGCCTTTGTATCGTGTAATAGGTAAAAGTGGCTATTAATGACACAGTCGGCTTGACATAGATTGCCACTATCGTCTGCATGGAGCAACCGTCAAATCAGCTTCATTTCGCTGCGCTGCCCCTGCGAAATGCAGCTGATTTGACGTCAAAGTGCATTTATTAAGGAAAAGTTCAATTGAGACACACCTTTACTATAAAGTCGAGCAAACAAATAATTGTTTTTAGGTGTTTATCTTGTTAAATTTTGAAGAAATGCATAGAGGCTTGTCACTCCGCGTGTGCCCACTTCCGCCAATCGGGTTTTGAAATGCAGCTGATTTGACGTCAAAGTGCATTTATTAAGGAAAAGTTCAACGGAGACACACCTTTACTATAATTTCGAGCAAACAAATAATTGTTTTAAAGTGTTAAGTCTTGTTAAACTCTTCTTAAAGTCCTCCCGTGCACACTCCTGCGGCCGCCATTTGGCATCACGTCGATTTTTGGCACAACACCAGCCCACATTTCTGGGCTGTCAGCGGTGACGCATAATAGATGTGACTTATACGGCAACGTGATGTATTTATGGATTTTTTCCACTTTATTAGACATATTTGGACTGATGCGACTTATAGGGTGGTGCGACGTGTACGGCGGAAAATACGGTACCTGTATTTACAAACATTTTTCCCAAAGAATCACGCTGAGATTCCTTCAGAAACATGGTTCTTTTTATAATTTGCTTCAGAGCATCGGCTCTACGTTTGTCGTCTTACGTTATGTTTCGCTTTAAGGTAGCCTTTCGCTAACTTTTAGCATCAAGCTAGCCTTCTGCCATTTTTAGTTTTAAGTTAGCATTCTGCTTCTTTTAGCTGATGATTTGCTACTTCAACAAGGATTTTGCTACTTTAACTTTTCGCCAGATTAGTTTGGCTGCTTTTACCTTCGCTAGCCCTTTGCCTTTTTTAGCCGACTTTTTGCTCCTTTTATCTTATAGATAACTTTATGCAACTTTTAGCTACCATTCTTCACCTTTAACTTTTAGCTGGTGTTTTCAACTTTAACTAGCTTTTTGCTACTTTTAACTTTTAGCTACCCTTTTGCTTCTTTGGTTGCTTCTGTATAGCCTTTTCCTACTTGGGATATTTTAGCTAACCTTTTGACACTTTTAGCTAATGTTTTGCTGCTTTTAGCTTCTAACTAGCCTTCTGCAACTTTTAACTTGCATTCTGCTCCTTTAGCTTTAAGCTGGTTGTTTTGCTATTTTAACACTGAACTAATATTCTGTTATTTTATATGTTTTTATTTTCATCTTGGTGTTTTGCTCATTTTTAACTTTTAGCTGGTGTTTTGTTCCTTATACCTTTGGCGTGTTCTGCTTTTTTTAGCTTTAACAACTTAATTTCAGCTCCTTCACACCGAATAATTCATTTACAGACAGTTTAAGGCAGTGAAACCGTTTCTGAGACGGATTATTTAAAGTTATTTTAAAACTGAAGAAAGATTTTCACGGTTCTTCATTGACTCCTGGAAAAATCAAACCACACACCTGAACTGGACCAGTGGCTCCAAAGCTGGACCTGGAAACTCGTTCAGGATCTCCATGCCCGTCACGTACCCAACTCCAGGCACGCCCTCCGTGTAGTCGCTCCCGAGCAGGTAGGCCAGATTTATCATTTTGGTTCTGTCCAGACCTGACAGAGAAAAATGACAAGAGAGGGTTAACAGAAAAAGAGAGAGCATAAAAAGATCGTGTCTGCTGTTATTTTGTATCCATGATAAAACGGCTGTGACTGAACCGTGATGATTTTACATTTTTATTAAAGTGTTTCTCTGCAGACTATGAAAACAAAAAGTCTGTGAAAAATACTTTTATTCTCTTACAGCTCCGAGTAAAGCCACAAACCGAAGAGTTTTGAATAAATGTGCTTTTTAGCTGCTGCAGCCACTGACCCAGCTGGTTCTGCAGGTCGCTGTACTGGTAGTGCTCCACGTATTTGTTCTGGCTGAAGAAGTTCTTGTAAACATGTCTCCCTCCGAACAGCCACACATCGGAGTCGTCTGTGATGGTCCCGTGCGTCTGGTCGGCCCGGTCCAGCTCCGCGCACTGAGCCTCGGCCTCCATGGGAGCCACCAAGAACGGCACGCCGAACAGTCGCAGCATCTCCTGGTTTCACAAACGTGTTACTCTCAAATAAATAAATAAAACACATGGAAGCCTACACACACCAGAGCTGGGTCACGCCAACGTTACATCGTTACGGTTTTGTATTTTAATATCACCTGATGTTTTTTTATGACCCGGCTCTTAAGTTTGCAGCTCTTTTCCCTCCAGGGACGGTGAGTGTTTCTGTTATGTGAGAAATGCCCTGGCTCTTAGCAGCTCATTATCAAAGCAGCTGATAGGATTAAAAAAGTTCACACTTTGACGAGATCACTTCATAGTGTTGATTTTATGACAGAGGAAACAGACTCGCTTCAGTTTGTGCACAAAGTTGTTACGATGAACAGACCCAGAGCAAACAAATCTGTTTCTGGTGCTTCGACTGCAGCAGCTCTGACACCTCAGTTCACTCTTGGTGGCAAATGGCGTAACCCCAAACATTTTGTGATTGGATGTTAATAACCTGCACTGTATGCAGATGAATATACAGCCACCAGGGGTGCATCCAGAAAAGTGCTAACTGGGGGGCCATAAGGGGCCACTGAAAATCCTGGGGTGGCACATCAAAAGAAAAAGTCAGAACATAATTTCAGAAGATTTGTTTTGTTGTTGTCAAATATTGTTTTTTTGATAAATACAACAATATGGACTAAAAGCTAAAAGGTACAAGTAGGAAAAGGCTAGCTAAAAAGCAAAAGGCTAGCTAAAAAAAAAAAAAAAACGATAGCTAGAAGCCAAAAGAAGCAGATTGTTATTTATAAGTTTAAATGACCAAAAAGCTAGTTAAAGTAGCAAAACACTAGTTAAAAGAAAAAAAAAGTAGAATGTTAGCTAGAAGTTAAAAGTAGCAAAAGGTTAGCTAAAAGCTAACATAGCGTAAGAAGACAAAAATAGAGCTAGTACGCTGAAGCAGATGTCCAAGACAACAATGTTTCTGAAGGAATCGAAGAGATCTGTGTTTCTATGGGGAAAATATTTGTAAATAAAAGGTATATTTGAAAAGTATAAAAGTTACAAAAATGAAAAAGTTGTAGCACCCATCTTCTGAATAAGCTGAATGTTTTGGCAGATGAACGGATAAAAAAAACAAAATGCTAAAAAGTAGCTACATGACAAAACCTAGAAAACAATAGGGTTAATGCTGAATTTGTGTTCACGCCATTATAACCCGAATTATAGGAGTCAGGGAATCTCCTTCATTGGTCTACTTTATTTTTATTTGACATTAGTTATTGGGGGAAAGCTCTGTCACTACTCAACTATTGAAGCTTGTCTTCTGCTAAATATATATTTATATGAAACATTGTGAATATCACCTGCTGGGACTCTGCATCGTGATGATGAGGTCATTGGTTTTAGACCAGACGCAATTATTCAGAGGGACTAAAGGTGAAATTTTTATTTTTAACTTGAAATAAAAAAAATATACAGTAGTCCCTCATTTATCGCGGGGGATCCGTACCCTGAAGACCCGAGATAAGTGAAAATCCAGCAAGTAGGAATAGTAGAACAAGTAGTGAGTAGTAAAAAAAAAAACAGTAATAAGTTCTAAGATATGAACTAAGAAAAACATCAACTAAATATACACTAAGCACTAGTAGCATAAAAATATAATATATATAAAGGCATTTTAAACCCTTCCCACACTCTTGCAATATTCTAAACGCTCTAAAAGAGCACATAATGTCATGATTTCAGCTCCCTGCCTCCTCTGCTCTTTGCCACCTGCAAGCCCTCTTGGCCACGCCCACTTGTCCGCTGTGCATGGTGAACAGCTGATCAGCTGCAGCAGGAAGTTTCTGCTGCAGTGTGGGCTGCACAAAGATGCAGCAGGTGCTAAATAATTTTAAATAATTTATTTTAAATAAAAATGTCATGTCGATCGTGCGTCTCATCCATCAATCAGCCCCTTGTGTGTCATGTCCAATCTAATTTTGAAAAACTGCGATAGAGCGAGTCCGCGAAAAATGAACCGTGAAGTAGAGAGGGACTACTGTATATATATTTTTATATTTTAAGTCCTAGCTGCTCAAAAACAATGTTTCTTTTTATGTTTAGGAGGTTCTCCTAATCCTAAATAGCCAGGGCCATTGCCCCGCCTGGCCCCCCTTGGTGGTGCCCCTGACAGCAATGTCAAACAGCATGCTGTCAAACGTGACAGAGCAGATCTGTTGATGTTTCTGTAAACATTACAAACATTCAGACGTCGTCACTGTGAATTTAACATCAGCGCTGTGTGGCTTGAACGCAACACAACGCTGCTCAGACACAGAACATCACAGCAAACAGCCAGAATACGATGCTTCTTCAGCTCACCTGGCTTTCCAGGTACATCTGCCCGGTGACCGTGTTCGCCATCCGTTCCTGCTGCTGCTTCTGCTCTCTCAGGTTGTCCTGCTCCAACTCCAACGAGCTCTCCAGAGCCTCCAGCTCACCCTGAAACCAAAAACGAAGAATCCTCCATAAACACTAAAATGAAATTCTGCGAAGTTATGGAGAGAAGTTATGGAGACGCCGCTAATGTCGAACCTGAGACGCCGCTAATGTCGAACCGGTTAACACCATAGACATAACATGTCTGTAGTTAACACAAACGGCTTTTTTTCATTCAGCATTTATTGTTTTGTCCAATCAGATGTGGCCGCCAGACACGCCCATTTTTCTGTCGTCGAATCAGATGTGGCCCCCCAGATACGCCCATTTTTCTATCGTCCAATCAGATGTGGCCCTCCAGATACGCCCATTTTTCTATCGTCCAATCAGATGTGGCCTGCCAGAC
>NW_023619711.1:0-1159 GCF_014905685.2 Nematolebias whitei
AATTTTATTAACTGTAAAACAGTAACAATGATTTTTAGTTGCTTATGCAAAGTTAGAATTCATGTTAAGGCCTGTTACAGAGTAATTATGCATTTTCTGATATCTGTCTTTGAATGAGCCAGTGTGCGTTTTCCAAGGTCAGGAGTCGAAGCAGACATGTGTTGGAACAACTGCCTTGTTTTTACATCCTCTCAGACGTCAACAGAGAAGTTGGCACCTGTTTCTCCAAACTCACCAAAACAAAACTCTCTCTGTCTCTGAGAACAGTTTTAATCTGTTCAATAACATTCTTGCTGTTTCTTGACTTCTAGTAACCTCTTACATCACAAAACACACCCCTGTCTGGTTGATATTGACCAATCAGGAACGCTCAAATATACCGGAAATAGAGCCCTTTAAAATGCCGGTACTTCCTAGTTCTCTCAGAGCGCGGAGAGGTTCTGAGATGTTCGCAGTTCTGAGATGTTCGCAGTTCTGTGAAGTCGTTTGGGAGAACAGAAGTCCAGCCATGATAAGGCTCTTCCGAGTTTGGATTATAACATCTTCCACCTCTGAGTGGAACTTCTGAAGGACTCCACTCATGTGAAGTCCACTTGCTGAGGTGAGCTTGTGTCGGACGGAATCTCGTCACTACTTCGGACGAGTCACAGCCATCCTATGGAGACGCTGGACAGGTAGCGTAACTGGACTTCGTATCTGCTGATTCATCTTCAGAGAGTTAATGAGTCAAGTTTACTACCAAGCGTACCGAGGAAAAGCTGGGTTCGAATGGAGAGTGTCGGTTCTGGTCAACACTCCCCCTCACACACCATCTTTTACTCCCTTTAAACTTCATTTCCATCTTTAAATTCTTCTCTCAAGTAGAAATCCTTCCAGATAATTTAGAAATGTCTGTGTAAAGTGCTCATCCACCGCCGTGTGGATAATTGATCATAATTGTACAGTTTTCATTAATGTCTGTGGTGAAGCAACGGAAAATCATGGCCGTATGGTTTTCCTGGTTGTAAAGCTGATTGATTATGTTGTTATTCTCATATTCTGCCAAATTAATGTAAATGTTGATGTTAAACTTTGATTCTGTAAAATAAATGACCACATTCATTTTGATGGGTCAAAGATAAATAACGTCTCACGTTACATTTTATTAAATTCAATGCAC
>NW_023619711.1:1169-8603 GCF_014905685.2 Nematolebias whitei
CAAAGATAAATAACGTCTCACGTTACATTTTATTAAATTCAATGCACGTTTTATTCAGTCCAGAAAAATGAAGAATCCGTTTTAATTGATGAATATATCTCAGCATCTGTTCATCTATATATTGGTGGCCCGTAACGTGCTCATAAATGGACTGTGTATGCGTGTAATAATTGAATATTACGTGTTGGCATGAAAAAGAAATAACAGAATCAGCTGTGCTGAAACGCAGCTGAAGCTGCGCCGCTTGAGGCTTGACTCTGCATGTTTACGCTGGGATGTTTGAAGCTGAACTTGTGAGCCAACGAGTCTTTTTAAAGCTGAAATTGTACGCCTGTTCTGTGTAACTAAAGCTGGGTTTGTGTAGAAACGCTTTATTCTGTTTAAAGACGGTCCAGACGTGGTTCTGGTTCCGGCTCGGTTCTGAACAGTTCGACCGGGTTGTTTTAAATGGTGGGAAAGACGTTTTTAATGCCGGGGCACCGACTCCGTGCTGCTCAGAGCTTGATTCGTGACACTTGTAACAGAAATTGGTGCATTTTGACAGTTTAAAAGGCGAAAAGTTGTCGAATTATTTCAGGCTAACAGTAACATGCTAGTTGGTAAAACGGTCCGTGATTGGTTGAATTAGCGGCTGTGGAGCGCTCTGATTTGCTGAGAAGTGAATGACGTGCCTACGTCATTTCCTCTCACCCCCGTCTTGCTTTGTCATTGGTGGATTCAGTCACGTGACCCAGAAATGAAAACTCGTTTTTCATAGGGAATAAAATCTGCTTTTTAAAGTTCAAAAACGCTTTAAAAACTGTATTCTGATCAGCTGCTAGTTCTTCGAAGTCTAATTGCAAAAATTTTGCCACGTTTGAGTAAAAAATCCGTTCAGAAATGTTGGTTTTAACCAAGTCTAGCCGATGCTAATTTTAAGCTAACAGCTAACGACCGGATGCCACAGGAAGTCATAGTGACTCCTACTGGATAACACTAACAGTGTCTGAGTTAAAATGAGTAAAGTTATGCTGCCACCTTCTGGAGAGACTTGAGATCACAGGTTTTCACTTCGCTTTTTAGGTTATTTTAGTGAAATTAAACGTATTTTCTTTCTGAAAGGCATTTTTGAGTTAAGAAACGTTCCTCAAAACTGAATAATCACTGTTATCTTGCATTTAAAAAGTTATTAAGGTATTTATGCAGAAAGGCATTTACCAGGACATTTTTTCATTCACTGAATTCCTCAAACAGGAGGGACAAAATGAAAAATTAGAAACTTTTTAAAAAGATACAGTTACAGATATTCACAGAGTTGATAAAGTTTACACATTTGCTAAAAGATAATGCACGTTTAATTGTTAAATCACTTAAGAAGAGTAAATATATCAGTAGAGAGAAACTCTTCTGATTTTATTTTACCACCTAAACAATTACATCTCCTATTTAAATTTTTAATAGCGGATGATGGCAAACGAAGAGGTAAACACTGACCTCTTGCACTCCAAAGATGCCGTCCAAACGGCTTTACATATTTTAACAAATTCAATTATTGGTAATCAATTAGGGCAATTAGAAGACCTTGATGACAATCAAAGAGATGAAGTACTGCAAAGTTTGGCAAAAGGAGCTAAAGTGTCAGAGGATACAAAATCGAGCCGTGAACGGTTAGCAAAAATTTCCCTGCTTCTCAAAGCGGAGTTGGACCATCAGATTGCACGAAATGTCATGCTATCCAGAGGATATGAATCTGAAAAGGAGAGGTGTGACGGATTAATGAATGAGTCTGCATTGGAGGCAGAAAGAGTTCAGCGTGAGAGGGACCTCTCAAAGACTGAGCTGTCAGTACAGGCTCAATCATATGAGGGGAGGATTAGGGATAAAGACCGTGTGTACCAAGCCGCGTGTTTAGACAACGATGTGCTACAACAACAGTTGCAGCTCGCATTAAAGGAGCTGGAGGATTGCAAAGAGGAAAAGGTGGCATTGCTCCATCATTGTCGGCATTTACAAAGTGAATGTCAGACATCACAGGAGCGCCTGAAAGCTTGTGAGGAGAATCTAGCCACAGCAACAAACAAGTTCTATGTCGTATAAGCTTCGCCCTTTAAGGCCTTCGCTTTAGTGGGTTTATCCCGTTATGCAGAGCATAAGCACTGAAAAAATTAGTCCACGCCCACCTGCTGTGTGGGCCCCACCCGGTCCGTATAAATTACGTTAAGAGCGGGAAATCGGCTCCCATTTTTTCTTCAGCGAGCTAATATAGCACTGTCAGAAGAACAAAGAAGATAAATTGTGTAAATGACCAACCTTTGTGAAGGATGCTTGGCCCGGCAGTCGACCTCCGGTCGTCCGGTGAGTTCTCCTCCCCGAGGAGAAGATGACAGCAGTCTTATTCCAAGGTAAGCGTCGGGGAACATTTCCCAGTGACAGGTCACTACACGCTGGACAACGCCATCTTGTGTTTTTTCCTCTTATCGCCGACCCTCGGGGCGAACCGGATGGTTCCTCCGGGGCAAGGCGTGCTCAGCTGCAGCCCCCGCTGCTCATTCCCTCCTGGGGAGCGTAGTGTAGGTGGAGGGGGGCTGAGTGAATGCTTACCCCATCCCACCTCGTTTCGCATCGGCGATCACACCGCTCCCGGCCGACAGCGCCCTCAGGGGTTGCCCGGCGGAACCCAGGAGGAGGCTGACATGAAGGGACCCCTTTTTTTTTTCTACGTCCCTCGCCTTTTTCCCGCCAGTTCGGATGATCGGCGGAAAGGTTGTTTTTCACTGGGCTCCACTGTGGCTCACCGTCTTGATCCATACGGCCTCACGTTCCAACAGGACGTTCCACGGGCGAGGCCGCAGACGGTTCTTTCCTGGTAGATTAGAGGAGTCGGTCCCCAGTCCGCTCCCATCACCAGAGTTGAGGGATTCACCGAGCGGGGCTATTCCTCGGTAACCCCCCCTGGAGCCAAGCCTCGCGGAAGCTTCCGGAGCGAAGCTGCCCAGGTCGGAGCAGCGTCCCGTCCCTCCGGAGGAACCAGACGGCGACCACGCTCTCCAATCGAGCCTACCGACGTGTTTTCAGGCAGCCGCAGTTAGCAACAACGTGCGCTGCTAGCATATAGCATGTCCAAGGGACTGAAGGCCGCAGACCTGCCTTGGAGACGAAGAACTCCCTCTGTAAGGCAGCTGACGCCAGCTCAACATGTGTGCCTCTCCCACAGTTTGCCTGTCGAGGACTGCAGCGCGGATGACGATGATCCATCGACCCACCTGGCTTCGTTACTCCCCTCGCTGCCGGAGAATCTGCACAAGACCTGATGAAGCCATCGCGGACGCGCTGTTCAGAGCAGCTTCAAACCATGCTGGCGAAGTGAAACAGTCGGAGGAGGTGCCAGAAGCTGTGCGCCACCTCATCAAGCCGCGCGGCCCACCCCGTCCCCGCTGGAGGGACCGTCGCGAGCAAGCTTCGACTTTTCCACGGCCGCGGCTCTCGCTGAGTTCCACCACCAGCCCCGCCCGTCAGAATCCAGCCCTCTTAACTCCGGCAGCCTGCAGCTCAGCGTTTCCCCAGAGTTCGCCTGCAAGACAGCGCTCTGGGCAAACAATCGCAGAGCTCATGAGAGAGAAAGCTCTCAAAATGACGGTCTCCGGAGGGTGTGTGTAAAAGTGACACGAAAGTTGAAATAAATCATCATTAATGATCAAAGTGTCTGTTTTTTAGCCAGTCTGTAAGCCCGGATGAGCTCACAGCGGCCGCACACATAAGAGCCGGTGTCCTTAATAAGGGTTTTTAAACTCACCGCCGCTCCAAGACATTACCAGTCGCTTACAGGGCACGATGGTAAGTTAAATAACTCGTTATAATCCCGAGCTGCACGATTTTCACTCAAGCGATGTCAACTCGCACTCGTGGGATGAAACAGCCCCACACACGAGCCGGTGTCCTTAAATAAAGGTTTTTAAACTCACCGTCGCTCTAAGACATGACGAGTCGATCACAGAACAGCCTCCACACATGAGCCGGTGTCCTTAATTAAAGGTTTTTAAACTCACCGTCGCTCTAGACATGACGAGTCGATCACGGCACAACGGTAAGCGAAAATAACTCGTTACCAACTAGAACTGCACGATCCTCACTCAAGCGGTGTCAACTCGCACTCGTGGGATGGAACAGCCTCCACATGAGCCGGTGTCCTTAAATAGGGTTTTAACTCACCGCCGCTCTTGACATGACGAGTCGATCACTAAGATGAACAGCCTCCATCCAACGGCGCTGCGTTGATGCTGGCGCACACACAGCTGCCGGCGCTAACCAGCTCACATCGGTATAAATGTGGTCCGCAGGCTGGTTCGGGTGGAGGTCTTTCTCTCTCACAAGAAACGACACCCGTCTCGACGAATCAACGCGGGCAGCCGTCACCCACCGCGTCTCAGCTTTCGGCAGCTCACCGCAGCTTAAACGTGAAGCAGCTGAAAGAACCCGGTAATGAGTCCCGCCTCCCTCCAGCGCGCGCCCCTCCAGCGAGAGCGGCGCGCGTCCCTCCAGAGAACAACGTGTGCTCCCGCGGGACTAGCAGCCTTCACTCCAACAGCACGGCGTAAATGAAGTCACGCCCTCCGCCTTTTCAACGTTCGCACAGCGACGTCAAACACGCAGCCCCACCGCGTCATCAGCTGTCACACGCTTCGCCTTCAGCTCAAGCCTCGCCCGGGATCACACAGAAAACATTCCCGCGACGCATGACGGTGGTTGAGGGGCGGACTGCTGACAGCCGTACAAAACATGACACATCACTTAACGCACGTTCACCCTACGAACGTTACGTAGAGTGGCTAAAACATGCTCGCCGTTTTTCAGATGGATGGACAAGGTTTTATGCAAATGGTACAAGTTACAGTTTGCAACCCGAACCCCTCCATTCAGAGGAGTTATAAAAAACGGTCCCGTCATCATCAGACTGATTCTCATCCCTAAATGCAGAAATCCAAGTGTTTTCTGATAAAAGTAATCTACAGAGTTCCCCAACGGAGAGAAAACACAAGGTTTTTACTCACGGATCGGAGGGGTGAGACCGTTTTTGGATCTGTTGTTTAACATCCAGAGAACGCATACCGATCATCCTAACACAGAGACGAGAGTTTTTGTTTTACCTGGATGATCTGCTGCTCCTGTCACTTCAGACAGGAGGCGCTGATGCAGGATCAGGTGTTGACATCACACCTGTTAAATCTGGGCTTCACCATAAATTGGAAGGAAGCTCGATTTTCCCGGCCCAGACATTTGTTTCTGGGAGTGGAATTAAATTCAACCACCATGAAAGCTCGTTTATCACAAACTAGATTCGACACTTTTTTAAAAAGTCAACTCAGCCACGTAAGACCTGGCAAGTGATAACAGCTGTCTCCGTCATGAAGCTGTTGGAAATGATGTCACTCACACAGTGTTTTCCGCTGGTTTGTTTCACATGAGACGCCTCCAGAGGTGGTTTTGCACGTCTGCATGTGGATCCAGTAAAACAAACGACGGATGATCATTGTCCCTTCCTCTGTGGAAGCAGACCTCCGACTCTGGGGAAACACCTTGTTTTCTGTCAGAGGGAGTCCCCCTCAGCAGACCCACGTCACGGGTCAGTCTTCACGGACACGTTGCTGTCAGGCTGGGGGGGGGGGGGGCATGCCTATCTCAAGCAGTAGGGGCGCTGTGGCCCCACTACACATCAGCCCACATCAATGTTTTGGAGTGTCGCACAGTACTGAATGTGATTCAACACTTTGCTCCCGTGCTACAGAATCAACACGTGTTGATTCACACAGACAACATGATGACTGCTGCGTACATAACCATCAAAGGGTGTGCGTTCAGCCCAGATGTTACACATTGTGCGAAAGCTACTGTGTTGGGTTCATCAAAACCTGCTCTTTATTAGAGCGGTTTACATATCCGGTGTTCTGAACAGAGGGGCAGATGTGACGTCCAGGGGCGGCCCACGTCATGTGGACCGGACCCTCCATCCAGATCTGATGTTTTCAGACGCAGCAGAAGTTGGCAAAGCAGCTGTGGACCTGTTGCAACGCGAGAAGAACGCTCAGTGTCAACTATGGTGTTCCCTGAGCCCACGAGACGATCCATCGCTGGGGGGGGACGCATTTGCCACAGCCGGTGGCCCAAAACGCTTTTATACGCGTTTCTTTTCCCCCACCTCCTCTGTTTTTTACGGTTCCTGAACCGAGTTCAGGAGGAGGGATTGACAGCTCTCCTGGTGGCTCCCGGCGTGTGAACGCACCATGGTTCCCAGGCCTGCAACGTCTGTTGTCGGGTCGCCGTGGAACTGTCGTGGAGGGAGGATGCTCTCCTTCAGGCAGGAGGAGCGACCAAGAGTTACCCAGAAATAGGTCAACACCTGTGGGTCTGACCGCTGAGCGGTCCCACTTAGAGGATGGGTCTCCCTCAGGAGATAGTGTGCACAATTCAAGATTCACGTGCTGCATCTACCACAGTTCTGTACACATCAAAGGGGACGGCTTTTCAGCGCTGGTGTACAGAGAAGGTTTAGAGGCCACCTCATGCCTTTTAGGCGGCGTGTTGTTTTTCTACAACAGCTGATGGATAGGGAGTTGGTTTTCAGTACGCTTTAACGTACGTTGCAGTCATCTATTCCTGCCACGAAGGTTTCGGAGACAGAACAGCTTTTAATCACCCGCTGATGAAGCGTTTTTCTAAAAGATGTTCAGAGACACAGGCCTGCTTCACGTCCACTTGCTCCACAGTGGGATTTAACGCTGGTCCTGCGAGCCCTGATCAAAGCTCCAATTGAGCCTCTGGATCAGGTTTCATTTAAATTCTTGTCTCTTTAAACAGCCCTGCTGCTGGTTTTAACACCCGCTAAGAGGATAAGTAATTATCTGCCCTCTCTGTTGCTTCGTCATGCCTTAGAATTTAGGCTGACGGGCAGCTCAGCTGATTTAAGACCAACCCAGCTTTTATGCCTAAAACATCACGAGCTCTTTTAAATCAAGAGTGATATCGTTGGAGGGGTCTTTCCCCCCCACAGATCAGAAGAGGAAGCATCTTTTCATCTTCTCTGCCCGGTGCGGGCGTTGACGTGTTACATAACGCGCACAGCTGCAATGCGTTTCAAACTCAACAATTGTTTGTGCATTATAGAGATGCTTCTGCAGGTCGCCGTTATCCATCCAGCGCTTGTCTCACTGGCTGTGTGAGGCCTTTTTCTGAAGCCTACAGAGCATCAGATTTAGGGCTTCCTGTCAACCTCTAAGCACACTCGACCAGGGGTATCGCATCTTGGACTGCTCTGCATAATGGTATGTCAATGCAGGACATTTGCACTGCGGCTGCATGGTCAACACCCTGCTCATTTATTCGCTTTTACCTACGTGATGTAACGGCTCGTTCCATGACACATTCTGTCCTTAGTGCTCTAACAGAATGAATATTGTTGTT
>NW_023619712.1:0-497 GCF_014905685.2 Nematolebias whitei
GTAGGTCTGACGAAGGCCTAAGAGGAATGATTCGTTGTGGTGACTTCTGAAAAGGGTAAAGCCGAAGGAAGCAGGACAAATAAAACAAACATCATAAACAGGTCAAATTAAGTTTAAACATTTCTGGATGACACATTGTAAACAAATTAGCCAAAATTACTTCTTGGAATTGACAATAAAATCAGGTTTTAAATTCAACTAAAAAACGACAGAATAAAAAATAAGTAATAAACAAAATCCTTGACACTCGTAAAACAAAGAAAAATTTTATTCTGGTCAAAGAAACTCTTAACTAAACTCAAATTGAAATGCTTAGGTCAAATAAATTAGGACACTAAACTCGAGTTGAAATACTTGGATTAGATTAATCAGTCTTAACTAAACTCAAATTGAAATACTTGGGTTAAATTAATCAGTCCACATGAGTTTATCGCAGATTGAAAATGTTTGGCGTTTAGGAGCTGTTTCCTTCTAAGAGCTGCCGGAACTAGGTTAAT
>NW_023619712.1:507-8167 GCF_014905685.2 Nematolebias whitei
TCCTTCTAAGAGCTGCCGGAACTAGGTTAATTATGGGACAGACAACACCAATTCTAGTGGGTAAATGACATGACTTTAACTTTATGACTTGAGATTTCACACATGTCCTAGGAGTGCAATGTACATGGTGAGTTTAAGATGTTGTACTTTGTGAACAAAGGTGCATGTAGACGTTTTTGTGCAGTGAAAATGGACTCTGTGATGTCTTGAAGGGTATACATAGTCTTAATTGATTTGAATTACAAGTATTTTGTTTGTGATACAGTGAACCAACATAGTATGAGATGAAATGATTTGCAGATTTGTTATATAACAAGAAGTGATTACATATTATCATGCTGCCTAAACCTTTACAAGGTCTAAATGGATAATGTGGACCTGAGAGTGGACTTCACTGTCAGGTGGTGAGTCAAAACACATATTCTACAGGATGGAAGACATTGTTTTGAAGGGAATATCTTATGCAGTAGGGGTAAAGACTTAGACTGTGCAGGGTTTAATGGAAGTTTTCACTCTTATGTAATTGAGCGTTTAACACATCTGTTGTACAATCCAGGACACCAGAATGACTCAGTTGAAGGTAAATGCTGCAGTTCCAGAGTAGAACTTGCTAACAGATGATTAATGTGGATAACAGATGAATGTTGAATCAGATTTTAATAATTGGATTGTTTATTTTTCCTTCTCAGCGGCCTGAGAGGACAGACCTGTGGATTGGGAAGATGAGTCTGGCTAGGCCCACAAAACACAGAAGTTAGCATTTAAATGCATACAGCATCCATCTGAGTTTTGATCAGGACTCTCTAGTGCTGGGTGCTGGATCAGATACCAGAGGTGTTCAGGTGGGCGCTGAAGTTGGGTCTGTGAAACTGACCAATGAGACGGTTCAAAGACGTTGTCAGTCAAGCACCACTGACACAACAACAAAGAACTTGTCAGCCAAGTAACGTGACTTTTCAAAGATCTAACAGTCCAACAGCAAATTGAATTAACTGTCCAGAGGGGGTCCTGGAGTTTGTCCACAGCGAGAATATCCAGTCAAGTATGGTGGAGGATGCGGGCAGTCTTGCTCAAGTCTCAAGTCTTGCTGTATGCTGAGATATGTACTGCTGCACAAAGCTGAACTGGTCTCCAGACCGAGGGAGACAAACTGAAGACTGAAAGGCTGAAAGAAGAGCTGGTGGTCAATCTGTCCAAGGTCACTAACATCAACTGCAGCCTGACGGAGGTGTCAACCCCACATTTGGTCTGTGATGTCATCTAAGCGCCTTGGTGTTGTGATCAAAACTGTAGTTGGCTTTGATAATAAGCACTCACATAGACTCATTTTAAGACAGGTGACACAACATGACACAGAAGTACTGATGTGGGAGTGCTAGATGATTCGCCCTTCTCTAACTGCTCTGAGATGAAAATTGTTTTATTACCTCTAATGCTCCACACCCCTGAGCAAAATATTGATTTTTAACTTTCCGTTTATACAGGTCAGGAAGTCTCATTCAAGAGAAACCTGTACCTGAGACCTGATTTGGATGAAGTTCACTAATGTTTTCTAAAATAATACTAAATGATTGTCTTTGCCTTGAATGGGCTCATTTGGTGGGTCTGGTTTGATACAAGGGATGAAATTTATTTAATGGTTAACTCTCTGCTAAATTATAGGAGAGCTTGGGTTGTACTTGGCTATTTGTTTGCAAAACCTGGGTTGAATAACAGTAGTGGAAAGATTAAAACTACACCATTCTTTATAGTTCTGAAACTAATACTCAAACTGGGTGTTAGTGGTTTACGGAGGGTAATACTTCAGATTTGAAACAGAAAACTGTTTCAAAAAGGGGGTAGGTGAAGGCTGCTCTTAGCAGGGAACAGTTCATACAATGATTAGATCATTACAAAATATACAAAAATAACTTCTTAGGGTTTTATATTTAAAAAAGCCAGTAGTAAGTCTGAAGCGTTTAAAGGATCATTTAGGATAATCACATTGACATTTGAAAAGTGGAATAAATCAGAAGCCTACAAAACGACATTGCACTTGTATATTGTATATATCGGTTTAACAACAGTATTTTTTCCTTTCTTTGTTGTAATGTGTACAGATTCCAGAAAGGGGGACGCCCCTAGCCTGAAGTGGATTTGAGCAAAGGTTAAAGGGAAATGGGGTGGTTCGATAATTTTAAACACAACTGACTTGACTGGACTGGACTGGACTTATAGTTTAATTGGGCTAATAAAAGGTTTCATGAACAAAGTATTTTAACCACATTTTTCTCGTTCTCTCTCTCTTTTATTTTTCCTCTTTCTCTCTTTTTCTTCCTTGCTCTTTCTTCCCCTCTCTAGCACAGACAGGTACCTAGAGGGAAGATTAAATTCTTTGTTCTCTCACAGTGTTATATGCCAGCTGTTTTAAAACTTGTAAGGTTATATTGTACTTTGATGCTGTTGGCGCAAGCGATTTAATGAAGTTACTTCCACAGGCTCCAGGAGGAGGGAGGCTGGCGTGGGGAGTGCTTATTGCAGGGTGTTGTTGTGTATGTTTTAACTTTACTAATTGTAGGTAGACCTGTTGACTGCAAAGGCTTTGAAGGATGAAAGAAGAGACGAGAGAACATAGGTATCCCTGGAGAAGTCCAGTATGTACCTCATTTCAGTTTCAAGTGTATAGATGAAGGTAAGAATAGCATTTTATTTGTTTTTCAAGTTCTGTTTTATTATAACATTACAGTGTAAGAGTTCACACTAGCAGTAGCAATAATGACCACCAGGGTGTCCCATAATTAAGAAACAGGTTTTACTCACTAGGAAGTAACTACAGGCATTTTTCCAGGCCCACAAATGGGTCATGGATCCCACAGATAATATAAGCAAAAGGCCATGTAGGGTGTTTAACAATTCGCAAGCTTTGGTGTCCAGCTTTTCTCATCAGGAGGGAGAATCTCTGACCGAGGAGATTGACTACGAACCATCAAACCGGACTGGGTCCTGCTGAAAAGAGGGACAGGACCCCACCAGGTGGTGGAGAGAACATCACACGCCACCGGTCTCCAGAAGGAGAGTGACACCTGTTACGACCACAACCAGTGCGCCCCAGGAGAGGAGCGGAATCGATCGCTGGACCTGATTGAGGCTGATCTGCTGGAACATCAGCTCCCCACTACACCTGGAGGAGGTGACAGGACCTTCGTGGGAGCTCATTCTTTGCCCCTTTGTTCTGGTTGGAAAAAGGCAGTAGCAAACATTGGAGAAGAAGTCTCCGCTCTGCCTAAGTCGGTCAGTCAGGTGGATAGGGTAAGGACGAAGATTACCAGCCCTGACCGTGAAGAACAGAAGACGCGTCAAACTGATTTTAGTTTCGTCCCAATGCACACACGTCATTTAGAATGTTTAATCAGACTGATAAAGGTTCTGAGGACTTTACATGAAGATATCTCCGCGGGCCGAATCCCGCCGAGCACCAAAGGACCCTTGTGGATGAACAAGGCCTCCCACCGCAAGCTCAAGAACTGAAGACCTGCTAGATAGTACTGTTTAAATTGAGGGTGTTGGCTTTTCCTGTTTAATATGAGTGTCTAGTCTTTCCTTTCAGCCATTCTGAAAAACAACCAGAGAAGGGTCGTGGATTCAATTGGAAACTCTTAACTATTCAAAATTTTACTCCATTCAATTGGGCATGTCATCATTCTAAAATCCCACGAGGTATTTTAAAGGTGGTTTAAAAAGAGGTCAATTTTGGTATTAGTGTGGAGTTTTACTTATTTTAGTGTGGGACACATCTCTTACTGGGAGTGTTGTAGTTTTTTTTTTTCATATTTTTATAAAGGTTTATGCACTTGGTATTTTTTACAGGTTTTGAAGGGTTTGAACCAGGGGTCTGGTCCAGGACCCCTGGAGGGTTGCAGTAAGTTTGGGTCATTTCCATCTGGACAAATCCAAAAAGGGGTGATCTCCCATGAATATGGGGAGATCAAAAGAGGGAATGTTGGATTTCATATTTTTATACCTTTTTTATATTTCCTATCAAGCATTCAAATGTCATGTTATACAAAGTGTGTGTGTGTCTTTCTTCCAGGGTTGAACTATATTTATAGAAAATGTTTGTTAATTCTAACTAGTTGACCTTTAAATATAATCTCATATTAGCTAAGGATAATTTTACAAGTTCACATTTGATATATTACAAGCAATCAAATCATGCCAGATAGCAGACTGATTAACATAAATAAAGCTAGAACACATATCTTTAATTTAGACTTAATATAGTTTGACTAAAGTAAAATTCAAACAAAGCAACTAAACTAAAACAGAAGTATAAAAAGGATCAAGTAAGAACACGCAAACATGAGTTAGATAACAATTAATAGTTTTTAATTATTCCTAGAAATAAACAACTTTAACTCAAATCATTTGGTATCACTAAGGTATAATCACGTTAAACATACAGCTAAAACAAACGATTTCAGTGAAGCAAAACTTCTTATCTGAAATGTAGACATTAACGTCCTTGAGGGGGCGGACTAGAGTCGTAACCATAGCAACAGAAGCTAAACCAATCAGAAAGCTAGCCTTCTCAAACTGTGATAAAAGGCCGGAAATGACACACGCCCACCAAGCATTTCTGGGAGGCGCACACCGAGACGGTTCGTTCTTTAATGCTCCATTTATATGCTTATATCTTATTAATGTAATTGTTTGTCTCTGAATATCTGTAACCCATGTTTTGTCAAATAAATCTTTTATACCGAGGGCGACGTCTCAGCTGTTTTGAACACGACGTGGTAGCCAGCCACGACAGTATTAATGATTTTTTAATGCTCATTTAAATTAGAAATCAAGTTAAAATGTCTATTTTAAGAAGTAATTATGCATTTTTGATCTTCTGTCTAAATGAGAGTAGTGATGTCAGTCAAAAGTCAGAAAAGAAGTTATTGGAACGAAGTGTCGTGTTTTTAAACCTAGCAGATGGTAAACAAGAAGCTACTGGCCTCTCTTCCTCCCACTTCGCCATAACATGTCTTCTGTCTATACGGGACGTTTCTAAAACATTCCTGCTGTTTTCTTGACTTGTAATGACCCTCTGACATCACTAGAACCACCCCCTGTTGGTTGCTTCAACCAATCAGGAAGTCTTGAGGTGACCGGAAGTGAGAACTCTTTAAGAGTCCACACTTCCTGGAACTTCTCAGATCAGTCAGGTCTACAAGGTCAACTGGGTCTCTGATGAAGTCTAGTCTTGAACTTAGTCTTCGGAGTCTGTGATGGATCCTTCGACACCTGAGTGGAACCTCTTACGGACTCACAGCTTGCTGTGTATCCAACCGGGAGATGAGTGTGTTTGTTGAAAGGAGTAGGAGGCGCGACTCCTGATATGGCCAGCCGCTCTTACCGGAGATGCTGAAAGGTCGCGTTGAAATGGACTCCTGTTCCTGAGCGGAGGTATACCGATCCAAAGGTAACGAGTGTTAACGCACCAAGTGTACCAGAGAGTCAGGCTGGTGTTGAAAGAAGCGTGCCTTTCTGCAGTCCCACAACACACATTCCTGTTTATCCATCTTTTCTCTCCATTTAAACTCCTCTATTTCCCATCTTTAAACTTTTCTATTTTGTCAGTAATTAATCTAGAGGCCTTCAGAAATGTGTGTTGTTTTTATTAAGTAAAACGTGCCAAGTTTTATTAATCAGAACCAGATCAGCTAATCAAGTGTACAATGTTTTGATGTTAAATTTCGATTCTGTTCAATAAATGACCACATTTATTCTGATGGGTCAAAGAAAATTAACGTCTCATGTCACTGATTAAACAATCTACGCACAGTTACCTCGGTCACATGGCTGTAATTTAGCTTGAAAAAGAGAGAACCCGTTATTTAAATTATATTGTAGACAAGGGCAGCTATAACCTAGCCCCTTAGAACCCTACGTATTGGTGGCCCCGTATGGGTCTCTAAAGAGTTATTGGTGGCCCCGCACGATCTCTGTCATGGTTTGAGGTTAGGAGCGAACCCAGAGTGCAGAACAGGGACTCAACTCGGCAGAAATACAAAAATAGGATTTTAATGGTAAATAAAAGTACAAAATAAACAAGCTGACGGGGCAGCAAAACTTACATGAACTAGGAAAGAGGCACGGGGAACTCAGGAGACACGAGAGACACGGGGAACTCGAGGGACCAGGAAGACTCAGGGAAAGACTCAGGAGACCCAAGGAAAAGTAACCAACGAAGACGACCAGATGAAGAACAAGACAGAACAGGACGACTTAAATACAGGGAGAAGACGAGACATGATAACAAACAGCTGGGACGAGACACAGGTGGCACTAATGGAACTAATGAGGGAGCACGAGGGAAACAGACAAACCGGGCCACAGAAAAGTACCATCCTTACAGTACCCCCCCCAAGGACGCCTCCAGGCGTCCCCAAAAAAAAACCCTCCCGAAGGACTAGGGTGGGTGGAGGGTGGCACTGCAAGGGTGGAGGGCCCGAGGAAAACACGAGGACCAGAGAAAAGACACGAGGGACCACAGAGAACGAGGACACGAGGGACCACAGAGAACGAGGGACCACAGAGAACGAGGATACGAGGAGCCAGAGAAAAAGGACACGAGGAGCCAGAGAAAAGGGACACGAGGAGCCAGAGAAAAAGGACACGAGGAGCCACAGAGAAAAAGGACACGAGGAGCCACAGAGAAAAAGGACACGAGGAGCCAGAGGAAGGAACACGAGGGACCAGAGAAAAAGGGACACGAGGGACCAGAGAAAAAGGGACACGAGGGAGCACAGAGAAAAGGGACACGAGGGACCACAGAGAAAAGGGACACGAGGAGCCAAAGGAAAAGGACACGAGGAACCACAGAGAAAAAGGACTCGAGGAGCCAAAGGAAAAGGACACGAGGAACCACAGAGAAAAAGGACACGAGGAACCACAGAGAAAAAGGACACGAGGAGCCAGAGAAAAAAAAGGACACGAGGAACTACAGAGAAAAAGGACACGAGGAGCCAGAGGAAGGGACACGAGGAACCAGAGAAAAGGGACACGAGGAACCAGAGAGAAGGGGACACGAGGGACCAGAGAAGATGGACACGAGGGACCAGAGAGAAGGGACACGAGGGACCAGAGAAAGGGACACGAGGGACCAGAGGAAGGGACACGAGGAACCACAGAGAAGGGACACGAGGAACCACAGACAAGGGACACGAGGAACCACAGAGAA
This sequence comes from Nematolebias whitei, assembly GCF_014905685.2. Taxonomy (NCBI): domain Eukaryota; kingdom Metazoa; phylum Chordata; class Actinopteri; order Cyprinodontiformes; family Rivulidae; genus Nematolebias; species Nematolebias whitei. Next base: position 7,718 of record NW_023619712.1, read on the forward strand.
GGGAGACACGAGGGACACGAGGGACCAGAGAGAAGGGACACGAGGGACCAGAGGAAGGGACACGAGGGACCAGAGGAAGGGACACGAGGAACCACAGAGAAGGGACACGAGGAACCAGAGAAGGGACACGAGGAACCAGAAAAAAGGACACGAGGAACCAGAAAAGGGACACGAGGGACCAGAGGAAATACATGAGGGATCACAAGGGATTTGGACGGTCAAGGGATCGTCCCTAAGAGTAACTGTTCCGGCGGGTGGCTGGGAGGCTGTCCATCAAACCAAGCCAGGTCAGGGGGGCGGCCGGGAGGCCGTCCAAAACACAGGGCCAAAGGGAATGCGGCTTGCGTTAAGGAGACCTGGGGAGCTGCAGCGGGCGGCGTGGAAGCCTGGAGAGCTGCAGCGGGCGGCGTGGAAGCCTGGAGAGCTGCAGCGGGCGGCGTGGAAGCCTGG
>NW_023619712.1:8177-8601 GCF_014905685.2 Nematolebias whitei
GCGGCGTGGAAGCCTGGAGAGCTGCAGCGGGCGGCGTGGAAGCCTGGGGAGCTGCAGCGGGCGGCGTGGAAGCCTGGGGAGCTGCAGCGGACGGCGTGGGAGCCTGGAGAGCTGCAGCAGACGGCGTGGGAGCCTGGAGAGCTGCAGCAGACGGCGTAGGAGCCTGGAGAGCTGCAGCAGACGGCGTGGGAGCCTGGAGAGCTGCAGCAGACGGCGTGGGAGCCTGGGAGGCTGCAGCAGGAGACGAGGGAACCTGGGAGGATGCAGCAGGAGATGAGGGAACCTGGGAGGATGCAGCAGGAGACGAGGGAACATGGGAGGATGCAGCAGGAGACGGAGAGGCCTGGGGAGATGCTGCTGCTGTCGGAGAGGCCTGGGGAGTTGCTGCTGCTGTCGGAGAGGCCTGGGGAGTTGCTGCTGCTGT
>NW_023619713.1:0-4292 GCF_014905685.2 Nematolebias whitei
ATCAGTGTGGAGTGTGGTGAAGAGAAGACAAACTTAAAGTCACATGCAGCCAGCAGAGAGGAGATAAGAGTGCTGCAGAGAAGGAAGTCTGAAAACCAAGAAAAACAAACAACAAGAGAAAGATAGAAAAGAAAAAGAGTCCACAGACACCAAGCAGTGAACAGAGTGAAAAGAATTTAAATCAGACAGGCGTGAATCGTGACATATCCCCACCTCAAGGGACGCCTCCTGGCGTCCCACCTGGTTGGTCCGGATGATCGGCGTGGAAGGCAGTGATGAGGGATTTGTCCAAGATGTGGTGAGAAGGAACCCAGGAGCGTTCCTCAGGGCCATAACCCTCCCAGTCGACCAGATACTGGAGGCCGCGACCCCTCCTCCTAGAACGGAGGAGGCGATGGACCGTGTAGGCAGGAGACCCGTCAATCAGGCGGGCGGGTGGGGGGGAGCGAACTGAAGGGTGAAATTTGGACGAGATGACGGGTTTAACGCAGGAGACGTGAAAAGTGGGGTGCACACGAAAGGACTTGGGTAGGGTGAGACATACAGAGACTGGATTGATAATCTTGGAGATGGGAAAAGGACCAATAAAACGGGGAGCGAGTTTGCGAGACTGGGCCTTGAGGGGAAGGTTCTTGGTGGAGAGCCAGACGTTTTGGCCCACCTTATAGGTGGGTTGACAAGATCTACGGCGATCAGCTTTCTTAATATAAATCGCCGGAGTTTTCAGTAGGGCTCGTCTGGCTCTCCTCCAGGCCCTCTGGCATTTGAGAGCCATCATGTGAGCAGAGGGAACCACAGCCTCGCGCTCCTGGAGGGAAAAAACTGGGGGTTGAAAACCAAAAACAACATAAAAAGGGGAGAGACCAGTGGCGGAGGAGGGGAGGGAATTGAGTGCGTGCTCAACCCAGGGTAGAGCAAGGGACCATTTGTCGGGGTCCTTGTGACACAAGAGGCGTAATTTACTCTCCACCTCCTGGTTGGCTCTTTCAGTCTGACCATCAGTCTCGGGATGAAACCCTGAAGAGAGACTGATGGAGATGCCTAATAGGCTGCAAAACTCCCTCCAAAAGAGGGAAACGAACTGAGGACCCCTATCTGAGACAATGTCAAGGGGAAGCCCGTGGAGTCTAAACACTTCTCGGGCCATGATATGAGCGAGCTCTTTAGAAGAGGGCAGTTTGGGAAGGGGAACCAGGTGGGTCATCTTAGAGAAACGGTCCACGACTGTAAGAATGACCGAATGACCTTCAGAGTCTGGGAGACCGGTTATAAAATCCATCCCAATGTGGGACCAAGGACGTTTAGGACAGGGGAGAGGGCGAAGCAGTCCAGCAGGAGGACGCCTGGACGTCTTGGACTGTGAACACAAGGAACAGGAGCGGACGAAAGACTGGACGTCTTTAAACAAGGAATCCCACCAGAACTGTGACCGAACCACAGAGAGAGTCTTAGTAAGACCCGGGTGGCAAAATAAACGGGACGAATGGCAAAACTCAAGGACTTTATTAATCATTTCTGGGGGAACAAACAGACGGTTGTCAGGACAGTTGGGAGGAGGAGGACGAGACCGACAGGAGGCTCTCAAGTTATCCTCGAGACGAGTCATGGCCAGGCGGGTAGCTTCGGGTAGAATGAAACTCTCCTCCTCCAAGGGAGAAGAAGAGACATCCTCAGCAAGGCGGGATAGGGCGTCTGGCTTGGTATATTTCTCTCCTGGACAATAGGACAAAGTAAAATGAAAACGAGAGAAAAAAAGTGCCCACCTGGCCTGACGGGGGTTTAATCGGCGTGCCGACCTGAGATACTCCAGATTTTTGTGGTCTGTCCACACCTGGAAGGGAAATCTGGAGCCCTCCAGCCAGTGACCCCACTCCTCCAAAGCGAGCTTGACGGCCAGCAACTCCCGATCCCCCACATCGTAGTTGTGTTCAGCCGCCGACAGGCTCCTAGAAAAGAAAGCACAGGGATGAAGACAACCCATCTTACTGCGCTGACTGAGTATGGCCCCCACCCCTGTGCTGGAGGCATTCACCTCCACGACGAAGGGTTCCTCAGGGTTAGGGGCCTGGAGAATGGGGGCGGAAGAGAAAAGGGTTTTGAGTTTGTTAAAAGCTTCTTCAGCAACCAGGGACCAAACGAAGCGTGACTTAGTGGAAGTGAGTGAGTGGAGGGGTTTGGAGATGAGACTGTAACCTTTAATGAATCTACGGTAAAAATTAGCGAACCCCAAGAACCGCTGGAGTTGTTTACGGTCCTTGGGGGTCGGCCAATCCACGACCGCCGCAATCTTATTACAGTCCATCTCCATCTTATCAGGAGAAATGACAAAACCAAGAAAAGATGTGGTGGAGACATGGAAATCACATTTCTCGGCCTTGACGAAAAGACCGTTCTGAAGAAGACAGGTAAGGACAGCGCAAACTTGTTTACGGTGAGAGGGGAGATCTTTGGAAAAAATAAGAATGTCATCTAAATAAACAAACACAAATTGATTAACCATATCTCTTAAAACATCGTTGACCAAACTTTGAAAAACTGCTGGTGCATTGGTTAACTCGAAAGGCATGACAAGATATTCATAATGTCCTGTGGGGGTATTGAAAGCGGTCTTCCACTCATCGCCCTCATGTATTCGAACTAAATGGTAAGCATTGCGGAGATCAAGTTTAGTGAAAATCTTAGCCCCTTGCAGGAGGTCAAATGCAGAGTTCATAAGGGGTAATGGATATTTGTTCTTTACAGTGATTTTATTTAGTCCACGGTAATCAATGCATGGACGAAGTGAGCCGTCCTTCTTCCCGACGAAGAAGAACCCTGCCCTGGCCGGAGAGACGGAAGGCCTGATGATGCCTGCCTGAAGGGACTCGTGGATGTAGTCCCTCATGGATTGTTGTTCGGGAATTGAGAGAGAATAAAGAGCACCCCTAGGGGGTGAAGAGCCAGGAAGGAGGTCAATGGGACAGTCATATGGTCGATGAGGAGGGAGAGATGTTGCCCGAACCTTATTAAAAACCTCTTTCAGATCGTGATACTCAGTGGGAACCTTTGAGAGATCAGGATAAAAGTTCACAGAACTTTTAACAGAGTCTTTGACTACCACAGCGTCCATGAGGCAGGAGGATAAACATTCCTCCGCCCAACCCAGGATCTCTCCCTTTCTCCAGTCAATATGAGGGTTATGTCTCTGGAGCCAGGTGGCACCTAAAACCACTGGTGACTGGGGGGAATTAATGACAAGGAAACTGATGGATTCTTTATGGTTCCCCCCCAAATGAAGAGTTACAGGTTCGGTAATCTGCGATGAAGAGTTCAGAGGGTGACCGTCTAGGGCCACCACGGAGTGTTCTTTAGACGACTCGAGAATATTGATACCAGCTTTAATGGCGAAACTATAATCCATGAATTCGGTGTCGGCCCCAGAGTCAATAAACACCCTCACAGGAATAGAGGACTTACCCGGAATGGAGAGGGTGGCTGGTTGGGTGACAGATGAGGAGAGTTTGGATGAGAGAGTCCTGCTCAGTAAACCTCTCCTCATGTTTACTGAGCGAGTCCTTTTACCGGACATACAGAGATGATGTGTCCAGACCCCCCACAGTAGAAGCATAGGTGACCCCTTCGCCGCCTTTCACATTCGGCGGGAGTGAGGCAACTGCGGCCCAACTGCATGGGTTCCTCTGCAGGGAGAGAGGAAGAGACAGGAAAGAACTTAGGGGTCTTGGCTTCCAGAGGGGGTTCACTAACCATCGAGGTGGCTGGAAGAGCGCGTGATCCTCGCTCCCTTGATCGTTCAGCCAAGCGAAGGTCCACCCTGGTGGCCAAGTCCTCCAAGTCCTGTAGAGAGTCAGGGTAGTGCTTAGTAGCAAGACCATCCTTGATGTTGTCGTTGAGGCCCCGGTAAAAAGCGTCAGTGAGCGCCTCCTCATTCCAATGGCTACCTGAAGCAATTGAATGAAAGTCAATGATGTAGTCAGTTACTCTGCGATTACCTTGACGGATGGAAAACAGGCGTCGGGCGGCCTCCCTCTTGGGAAGGACTGGGTCGAACACACGACACAGCTCCTTGGCAAAAGTCTGAAAAATGTAGCAGATAGGAGAGTCGCGCTGCCACTCAGCAGTTCCCCACCTCTTGGCCTTGCCGGAGAAGAGAGAGATTGTGTACGCCACCTTAGACCTTTCTGTGGTGAAACAAGAGGGTTGCAGCTGAAAATGAATTTCACATTGGGTAATGAAAGGTCTGCATTGATCTGGTTCCCCTGAAAATAGTTCGGGGGGGGGGGGGGGGGGGGGGG
>NW_023619713.1:4302-8594 GCF_014905685.2 Nematolebias whitei
ATCAGTGTGGAGTGTGGTGAAGAGAAGACAAACTTAAAGTCACATGCAGCCAGCAGAGAGGAGATAAGAGTGCTGCAGAGAAGGAAGTCTGAAAACCAAGAAAAACAAACAACAAGAGAAAGATAGAAAAGAAAAAGAGTCCACAGACACCAAGCAGTGAACAGAGTGAAAAGAATTTAAATCAGACAGGCGTGAATCGTGACATATCCCCACCTCAAGGGACGCCTCCTGGCGTCCCACCTGGTTGGTCCGGATGATCGGCGTGGAAGGCAGTGATGAGGGATTTGTCCAAGATGTGGTGAGAAGGAACCCAGGAGCGTTCCTCAGGGCCATAACCCTCCCAGTCGACCAGATACTGGAGGCCGCGACCCCTCCTCCTAGAACGGAGGAGGCGATGGACCGTGTAGGCAGGAGACCCGTCAATCAGGCGGGCGGGTGGGGGGGAGCGAACTGAAGGGTGAAATTTGGACGAGATGACGGGTTTAACGCAGGAGACGTGAAAAGTGGGGTGCACACGAAAGGACTTGGGTAGGGTGAGACATACAGAGACTGGATTGATAATCTTGGAGATGGGAAAAGGACCAATAAAACGGGGAGCGAGTTTGCGAGACTGGGCCTTGAGGGGAAGGTTCTTGGTGGAGAGCCAGACGTTTTGGCCCACCTTATAGGTGGGTTGACAAGATCTACGGCGATCAGCTTTCTTAATATAAATCGCCGGAGTTTTCAGTAGGGCTCGTCTGGCTCTCCTCCAGGCCCTCTGGCATTTGAGAGCCATCATGTGAGCAGAGGGAACCACAGCCTCGCGCTCCTGGAGGGAAAAAACTGGGGGTTGAAAACCAAAAACAACATAAAAAGGGGAGAGACCAGTGGCGGAGGAGGGGAGGGAATTGAGTGCGTGCTCAACCCAGGGTAGAGCAAGGGACCATTTGTCGGGGTCCTTGTGACACAAGAGGCGTAATTTACTCTCCACCTCCTGGTTGGCTCTTTCAGTCTGACCATCAGTCTCGGGATGAAACCCTGAAGAGAGACTGATGGAGATGCCTAATAGGCTGCAAAACTCCCTCCAAAAGAGGGAAACGAACTGAGGACCCCTATCTGAGACAATGTCAAGGGGAAGCCCGTGGAGTCTAAACACTTCTCGGGCCATGATATGAGCGAGCTCTTTAGAAGAGGGCAGTTTGGGAAGGGGAACCAGGTGGGTCATCTTAGAGAAACGGTCCACGACTGTAAGAATGACCGAATGACCTTCAGAGTCTGGGAGACCGGTTATAAAATCCATCCCAATGTGGGACCAAGGACGTTTAGGACAGGGGAGAGGGCGAAGCAGTCCAGCAGGAGGACGCCTGGACGTCTTGGACTGTGAACACAAGGAACAGGAGCGGACGAAAGACTGGACGTCTTTAAACAAGGAATCCCACCAGAACTGTGACCGAACCACAGAGAGAGTCTTAGTAAGACCCGGGTGGCAAAATAAACGGGACGAATGGCAAAACTCAAGGACTTTATTAATCATTTCTGGGGGAACAAACAGACGGTTGTCAGGACAGTTGGGAGGAGGAGGACGAGACCGACAGGAGGCTCTCAAGTTATCCTCGAGACGAGTCATGGCCAGGCGGGTAGCTTCGGGTAGAATGAAACTCTCCTCCTCCAAGGGAGAAGAAGAGACATCCTCAGCAAGGCGGGATAGGGCGTCTGGCTTGGTATATTTCTCTCCTGGACAATAGGACAAAGTAAAATGAAAACGAGAGAAAAAAAGTGCCCACCTGGCCTGACGGGGGTTTAATCGGCGTGCCGACCTGAGATACTCCAGATTTTTGTGGTCTGTCCACACCTGGAAGGGAAATCTGGAGCCCTCCAGCCAGTGACCCCACTCCTCCAAAGCGAGCTTGACGGCCAGCAACTCCCGATCCCCCACATCGTAGTTGTGTTCAGCCGCCGACAGGCTCCTAGAAAAGAAAGCACAGGGATGAAGACAACCCATCTTACTGCGCTGACTGAGTATGGCCCCCACCCCTGTGCTGGAGGCATTCACCTCCACGACGAAGGGTTCCTCAGGGTTAGGGGCCTGGAGAATGGGGGCGGAAGAGAAAAGGGTTTTGAGTTTGTTAAAAGCTTCTTCAGCAACCAGGGACCAAACGAAGCGTGACTTAGTGGAAGTGAGTGAGTGGAGGGGTTTGGAGATGAGACTGTAACCTTTAATGAATCTACGGTAAAAATTAGCGAACCCCAAGAACCGCTGGAGTTGTTTACGGTCCTTGGGGGTCGGCCAATCCACGACCGCCGCAATCTTATTACAGTCCATCTCCATCTTATCAGGAGAAATGACAAAACCAAGAAAAGATGTGGTGGAGACATGGAAATCACATTTCTCGGCCTTGACGAAAAGACCGTTCTGAAGAAGACAGGTAAGGACAGCGCAAACTTGTTTACGGTGAGAGGGGAGATCTTTGGAAAAAATAAGAATGTCATCTAAATAAACAAACACAAATTGATTAACCATATCTCTTAAAACATCGTTGACCAAACTTTGAAAAACTGCTGGTGCATTGGTTAACTCGAAAGGCATGACAAGATATTCATAATGTCCTGTGGGGGTATTGAAAGCGGTCTTCCACTCATCGCCCTCATGTATTCGAACTAAATGGTAAGCATTGCGGAGATCAAGTTTAGTGAAAATCTTAGCCCCTTGCAGGAGGTCAAATGCAGAGTTCATAAGGGGTAATGGATATTTGTTCTTTACAGTGATTTTATTTAGTCCACGGTAATCAATGCATGGACGAAGTGAGCCGTCCTTCTTCCCGACGAAGAAGAACCCTGCCCTGGCCGGAGAGACGGAAGGCCTGATGATGCCTGCCTGAAGGGACTCGTGGATGTAGTCCCTCATGGATTGTTGTTCGGGAATTGAGAGAGAATAAAGAGCACCCCTAGGGGGTGAAGAGCCAGGAAGGAGGTCAATGGGACAGTCATATGGTCGATGAGGAGGGAGAGATGTTGCCCGAACCTTATTAAAAACCTCTTTCAGATCGTGATACTCAGTGGGAACCTTTGAGAGATCAGGATAAAAGTTCACAGAACTTTTAACAGAGTCTTTGACTACCACAGCGTCCATGAGGCAGGAGGATAAACATTCCTCCGCCCAACCCAGGATCTCTCCCTTTCTCCAGTCAATATGAGGGTTATGTCTCTGGAGCCAGGTGGCACCTAAAACCACTGGTGACTGGGGGGAATTAATGACAAGGAAACTGATGGATTCTTTATGGTTCCCCCCCAAATGAAGAGTTACAGGTTCGGTAATCTGCGATGAAGAGTTCAGAGGGTGACCGTCTAGGGCCACCACGGAGTGTTCTTTAGACGACTCGAGAATATTGATACCAGCTTTAATGGCGAAACTATAATCCATGAATTCGGTGTCGGCCCCAGAGTCAATAAACACCCTCACAGGAATAGAGGACTTACCCGGAATGGAGAGGGTGGCTGGTTGGGTGACAGATGAGGAGAGTTTGGATGAGAGAGTCCTGCTCAGTAAACCTCTCCTCATGTTTACTGAGCGAGTCCTTTTACCGGACATACAGAGATGATGTGTCCAGACCCCCCACAGTAGAAGCATAGGTGACCCCTTCGCCGCCTTTCACATTCGGCGGGAGTGAGGCAACTGCGGCCCAACTGCATGGGTTCCTCTGCAGGGAGAGAGGAAGAGACAGGAAAGAACTTAGGGGTCTTGGCTTCCAGAGGGGGTTCACTAACCATCGAGGTGGCTGGAAGAGCGCGTGATCCTCGCTCCCTTGATCGTTCAGCCAAGCGAAGGTCCACCCTGGTGGCCAAGTCCTCCAAGTCCTGTAGAGAGTCAGGGTAGTGCTTAGTAGCAAGACCATCCTTGATGTTGTCGTTGAGGCCCCGGTAAAAAGCGTCAGTGAGCGCCTCCTCATTCCAATGGCTACCTGAAGCAATTGAATGAAAGTCAATGATGTAGTCAGTTACTCTGCGATTACCTTGACGGATGGAAAACAGGCGTCGGGCGGCCTCCCTCTTGGGAAGGACTGGGTCGAACACACGACACAGCTCCTTGGCAAAAGTCTGAAAAATGTAGCAGATAGGAGAGTCGCGCTGCCACTCAGCAGTTCCCCACCTCTTGGCCTTGCCGGAGAAGAGAGAGATTGTGTACGCCACCTTAGACCTTTCTGTGGTGAAACAAGAGGGTTGCAGCTGAAAATGAATTTCACATTGGGTAATGAAAGGTCTGCATTGATCTGGTTCCCCTGAAAATAGTTCGGGGGGGGGGGGGGGGGGGGGGG
>NW_023619714.1:0-712 GCF_014905685.2 Nematolebias whitei
ATATTCTTTTTTTACTTTATTTCTCCTTAAAGGACATCTATAAATTTTGTACAGTTGCTTTATTCAACAATTTCCTGCAAGATCAATAAAGTTCTATTATATCTTATTTTATCTTATCTTATACAGTATTATTACAACACAAATATACTAACTTTTTCCCAGCTTCTTTAGACTGGGAGTTGATTTGTTACCCAATATTTTTGTAAAGGCATCTTTGGTGATTTCTTCAAATCTACAGTCCAATTACATTTCATATTCATGCAATCCCATATCATTGCTCTACCTCCACTGTGTTTATTCATTTTCAGCAAGGCTTTATTATGGATTAGCAACAAACATGATCTACTGTAGAAAGCATCCAAATTTAACAAAATAATCAATATTGATTTTATAAGCACAACATGTAAAATCATCAGGTATTTATTTGAAATATTTTCTTGATATTATTATTTTTTTTCCTTTTTGCTATTTTACACAGAAAGGAAACATTTCAATTCGCATGTTCTTGGACTATTTTAAAATGGTAAAAATGTACATAATACTGTCAGCAGTTTACCAAGTTTCAGCTGTTCATGGACAATGTTGAACACATTGTAAGACCCCTGCTTTTTTTAAATTTAGTTTGGTAATTAAAGTGAGTCGTTTTCTGTGATTATTTATTTATTTATTTATTTATTTTGTGTGTGTGTGTGGGGGGGGGGGTCTGACGCGG
>NW_023619714.1:812-8591 GCF_014905685.2 Nematolebias whitei
GGGGGGGGGGGGGGACAGCTGCAGCAGCTGTGATTATTAGTGCTACTGTTGCTCATTTGCTCATTTATTACCTCCTAGTTATTGATGTTAATATGTTTCTGTTGAATAGTAGATTGTCACCACTCTACATTTATTCATTTCCATCTTGGTGAAGACTAGGTTTTTCATGTCTTTTCTAGTCGTTCTATTTTTTTTTTACATGCAAACAAAAAAATTCACACAGCCTTTTTTTTTTTTTTTCTTGCAATGATCACAGTTGTTCAAATGTAATCATTTACTGTGTGCAACATATCATTTAACAGTCAGTGTTTGTAGCATAGTTTTATTAAGTACAGTAGTCCCTCGTTTATCGCGGGGGATCCGTACCCTGAAGCCCCGTGATAAGTGAAAAACCTTGAAGTAGGAACAGAAGTACAAGTACTAAGTAGTATTTTTTTAGTATATATATATATATATATATATATATATATATATATATATATATATTTTTTTTTATATATATATAGGCATTTTAAACCCTTCCCCCACTCTTGCAATTGTCTAAACAATGTTTCTAAACACTAAAATACTAAATGCTCTAAAAGAGCACAGCATGTCGTGATGTCAGCTCTCTGCCTCCTTCTGCACTCTGCCATCTGCCTGCCAGCGTTCACGGCCATGCCCACTTCTACACTGCAGAGCGGAGACCTGACACGCTGCAGAAGAAGCTTCCTCCTGCATCTGTGGGCTGCACACAGGTGCAGCAGGTGCTAAATAACTTAAAGTAATTTATTTCAAATAAAAATTCCATACCGATCGTGTGGTGCATCCATCAATCAGCCAGTTGTCATGTCCAAAATTATTTTTGAAAAACCACGACAGAGTGAGTCTGCAAAAAACAAACTGCAAAGTAGCGAGGGACTACTGTATTTGATTTTGATGGTAGGAAAAATATACTCTCCCTTTCATCCTAAAATCTGCAACAATTGAGAAGTGATTTCTGCATCATTTGACATTCAAGTGATATTGCACAGGGGTGCACTCATCTTCTGTTGTGTACTGTAGGAGTTCAAGGATAATCAACTTTCATTATTACAAAAACTGCCCAAGGGATCCTCTCCCCATCTCTGGTGCTCAATATCAATAATTGAGAGCAGGTTAAAGAACTGAGAAACTAGAATCCCTAAGTGAAGTATGCAAAGTAATATAACTTGGATCAATGTCTCCTTTGTGTCAGAGTGTTTCAGGTGCAATTATTAAACAACACTTGGAAATTAAATTTTTTTAAACGTGTATAATTGTCCCCTGAGCAGGTTTTCGAGTAAGATCTCCTCTAAACTACTTTGAAACCCTGTGTATTAGTAAATTAAAAGATCTACTTTAACCATCCGTCAGCATTGCTGCAGTATGGCAGGTAAACTGACTCAATCAGATTCACTGTGCAGTGCTCGATGGCACGATAACAGCGAGTGACTCACAGTTTGGAAGACTTGAGATGACGTGTGTGTATTTATTGTTCAGCTCAAAGTAAATGTTATCTTTCTTTCAGCCATCACTGCTCAAAATTAAATTTTCACTTGTATATTTGGAGACTATTAAAATGGGGAGTGGTGGCACAGAGGTTGGAGAAGGCAAGCCTGTGATTGAAAGGTTGCCCGTTCAATCCACCGGACCAACAACATCAAAAGGTGAAACACCCACATCTGCCTCCACTCTCATTTGCCCCACTCTGAGCCCTTGAGCAAGGCACTTGCTTCGGCAGCTCTCTGCTCCACACAGAGGGCTGTGGTAGCTCGGTGGTCTGTGGTTGCATCAGGAAGGGTATCCGTTGTAAAAACAATTGCCAAATCTTTATGCAAGTTAGCTCGCTGTGGTGACCCCTGAGGAAGGGCGCAGCCAAAAGAAAACATGTTTAGAGACTATCAAAGCCAAAAGTCTACTTATATATGCAGCTCTTATAAGTGAACTAAGTTAACTTAGCATAATAATGACAGCAGGAGAGAATAAAGTCAGAACAAAAGCAAACAAACAAACAAACAAAATAAGAATCTAGTTAGCAGTACGTTATTTACAGGAGAAAATTATTCTTTTTGCTAAAAAGCTTGAACTTTGATTGTAGATTTTCTTTGTGTTTCTATCATATTGACTTTATTCCTCTTCTAAACCAGGACACTTTCATACTGTCCAATGTTGCAATTATTTGTCCATCCTTTTCGTGATTTAGAAGTTTAACTTTTTTTTTAATTGAGTCAGCAGCTTTGCCACTTGTACGTTGCCAAAAACATACAACTGAAATGTACAATTTCCAAAACGTTAACCGCAGTGTGGGTTACTAAAAGATGTATCAATATCTGGAGGACTTTTTAGCCACGTGATTCATATCAACCACAGAAGAATGCAGAAAATATTAGTTAGATTTTTAGCTAAAACACTAAACTTGAACAATCCAACAATTCATCAATAAGGACCAACTGTGAGTTTGTCACCTATACTTACAAGAGCAAAAAAACCAGCAGTTTAGTTTATTATTACTAATTTGTAATGTTATCGCCAAGGTAGTCACATAAAGTGCTTCATCTGGTTTACATTAATTATTGTCTAAAACAAAGTAATAATGCTAATTATTACAACTTCACATTGCATTTACAAATCTGAGGTTTAAAGCTCACTGTGAGAATGCAGGCGATCACATTGTGCTGCTTGTAGCTCTGACTCTCCTGGCTGTTCATCAGCTTTTACAGATACTGTACATTGTAAATTCTATATTTGTGAAGAAAGTATTTAAATGCTCTTACTACTGTAGATGTACTGATTTTTTCATTTCATTGCATTAAAACACAAGCACTCCCTCCATCTATTAATCCATCCATCCGTTCTTTCATCCATCCATTATCTTTACCTGCGTCTTCCTTTTTGGGTCGCTGGTGCCCAAATCCTGTCATCACTGTACTACAGGCGGGGGACACCCTGGACAGGTCTCAAGTCCATCACATAGAGACAAACAACCATTCACTCTCTCACTCACACCTAGGGACATTTTAGTTACCAGTCAGACTAACATGCATGTTTTTGGTCTGTGGGAGGAAACTGCCGGCGTGCAAAATCCATGTTTATTGTTAGATACGTTTTAAATGTAGGTTTCAGTGCAGCTTTCAAATGTTCCAAATGAGTTTTTATTTGTCATAAATATGCATATTTGTGAATAATGCAAGCACACAAGCCGTCTGTTAGATGTCAATTCAATTCATCCATCCATCCATCCATTATCTTTCACCTTCTTCTTCCATTTTGGGTCACGGGGGTCGCCGGTGCCCATGTCCAGCAATCACTGTGCGAGGGGCGGGGTACACCCTGGACGGGTCGCAAGTCCATCACAGGGACACATCGAGACAAACATCATTCACTCTGTCACTCATACCTAGGGACAATTTAGAGTCACCAATCAGCCTAACATGCATGTTTTTGGTCTGTGGGAGGAAACCAGAGTACTCGGAGAAAGCCCACGCATGCACGGAGAGAACATGCAAACATCACCCATCACCTGCTCGCTGAGAGGCAGCAGCTCTACCAGTTGTGCTACCGTGCTGCCCCAATTAAATTCAATTTAATTCAAATCAATTCAGTTTATTTATATAGTGCCAAGTTACAACAGAAGTCGTCTCAGGGCTCTGAACAGAAATTCCTATATAAAAATAAGTTAACAGAAACATTCATATACAAAAATAATAATTTAACACTATCTGAGGAGCAGACTGCTTTGAGTTTAACTCCATCGCAGAACTCTCATCTTGAGCAAGCATGAAGGCGACAGTGGAAAGGAAAAACTGTCACGAGGAAGAAACCTTTAGCAGAACCAGGCTCAGGACAAGCGGCCATCTGCTTCGACCAGAACAGATAAACAATTGCAGGTCAAGAATTGCATTAAGATAGAAATAGTATCAAATGAAAACTATTCAATTTTAACAAATCATTTGATTAAATGAAGTCAATTTGTCCTCTAGTAGTCTAACCTTAAGGCAGCAATGTGTCGGCCTCATGGACAGAAACTGGAAGTTGGTTCCACAAGAGAGGAGCCTGATAACTGAACGTTAAAAAAAAGGTTTATAGTGTCAATAAGTCATGATACAGGTGGACTATTTTTTTAAACTGTGTGTGTTTTTGTAAAACTTCTTCAAAGGCAAAGTTCAGTAAGTTACAAAGAAACAGGCAAATACGTGGGTCACACGCAGGACTTACGATTGTTATGCTCATTACAGAAACATACACAACCCATAATAAGGCTTGGCCATCTGGGCAACACAATGTCCAGCTGCAGAGCTGAACTGCCCCTTGGACTGATGCTTTCTCCCTCGCTTACATTTCCTTGCTTTCGTCTTGTTTGTTGTTTGAGCATTTTCTGCCCTAAAACCAGTCACTTTGATGGGGAACAGAAAGTTTGATTTGCTGAAGTTCTGTCAGCTAGATGATTATTGTAGGTTTAAAAAAATGTGCCTTTTATAGCATCAATCCATTCCCATTTGTATTTATCAAATACTGTCATTTTACATCCCTTGGCACACAAACTGAGAATTCATTCCTGCAAAGTATTCTGTCAGCTGTTTCTTTGGAAGAAAACTGTCTGCCTTTTAAATATGTAAAGAAATACCTGCAAATAAAGTTGTTTTTTTAATCAATGCTGCAAATCATTGACAAGTACCAGTATTTGGCTTGTGAAAAACGGCATCTGTTTTTATAGCTTGAAGAGATATGAGATAATTTCACACTTTCTGTCAGACTTTAAAAAATGTTTGTATACTAATAGCAACATAATATAAATGCTAATAAACATTAGATACAATATTAAGGGCATATTAATTGACAAGCACTGTGAAAAAATTAAATTATGATGCATTTTAACGTGTGTTTGTGTACTAATTTATATCTGTGACGAAACTCTTGTCGCTTGTGTGGCAACTTTCAGTTACCACGGGAAAAAACTCAATGTCCCCAGCATGTCAATGTCACCTCATGTCCTTCGACTCTGTCCTCGCTTTACTTGGTCTCGCCACGTTAGAAACCACATGTCAGTTCATTCAAACAACAAAAGTCCACTGAAGGCAGCAGAAAAGTAGCGACCTTGGGATCTTCAGAGGAAGCTACTTTCTGTACTTTCTTTCTGTCACATCACACTAACAACAAATCTTCCCTGTGTTAATTTGGGATTTTTAATGGATCACATTTGTGGCAGCTTGCAAAGTAATCCCGCTTTTAAGGCCTGAAAAATAAAAGAAACATGCCATCCATGATTTAAGCTGTCTCCAGAAACCTCCATCATAGGCTGATGTGTTTGTTCTCCCTTTGCTGGGAGCTTAAACTGCGACAGCCTCCTATGTTATACATCCATGCAGGTTTAATGGTGTGCGTGGTGCTGAGACAGGCCTGTTCGGTGTGTTTAATTTAATAAGCTTGGTGGTCCAAACTGCATTCAGCTCTAAATGAATAATCAGCTGACGGAACCAAAAACAAGCCAGTGCTGTCAACAAGCTGTCAAACTAAATAAAACAGATGTAATTCAGACACTCCTTCTTTCTCTCCTCCACGATTTTTGTCTTCCACTAGGTTATTTCCTGTGACTCCTGCTCTGCCTTTCTGCTTGTTAGCCAATGATAGCGCTGATCATTAGCATGTCAATTAATGCTTCCAACAAGCACAACGGTGAGCTAATGATTCATTTTTTATCACAAAATACATCAGTTCTTATAGAATAGGCTTTGCCGTATTTTTGGAAGATCTCCTGTCACCAGTGACCAGCTGGAGGGTTTCACTAATTGGCTGCTCTCCTGACAGACTGGTTCAGCGGCTGATTGGCTCTGGGGTCACTTGACTAACTGACCGCATAACTGGCTGACAGGCTTAGTGCTGGTTGACCGATTGAGAGGCAGGTTGACGAAATAGCTTACAGGATGAGTGACTAGCTGGATGGCTGAACGGTCGAGCTTAATGTTGTCCCACAACTCAAGGCCAATAGAGCGGGAAAAGCAGCATCTACGGGTGAGACAATCGATACAAACAGACTCTGGCATGCGGTTCTGAAGTGACACTGGTTTCCATTTTTTCATCAGCTGGGAGAAATTATTGTTATTTTAGAAATATTTCATGGTATTAACTTTTTAAAAGTGTGATTTAGCATTGTTACTTTTGAATGTTGACCTAATTCAGAACCAACGTCAAGGATGATAGCAATTTAGGCATTCCCTGAGCTACATGGAGGTTTTCCAGTCAGGTTTTAAAACTCTCCACAGTACAGAATCTGCTTTAATTAGAGTTTTTAACGACATCCTTCTTGATTGTGATTCTGGTAATCATGTTGTTCTGATTTTACTTGACCTAACTGCTGCTTTTGATACAGTGGACCACAACATTTTAATATCGCGATTACGACATATTGTTGGTATTGATGGCACTGTTCTTAAATGGTTTAAGTCTTACTTGGAGGAGAGAACATTTTCAGTGAAAATTAATGACTCTGAATCATCTTCAGTTCCAATGCAATATGGTGTCCCGCAGGGCTCAATTCTGGGCCCTATGCTCTTCTCGTTGTACTTACTGCCTCTGGGTTCTATCCTTAGGAAACATGGGATTTCATTCCATTGTTACGCTGATGATTGTCAGATTTATTTACCCCTAAAGCAGAAGGATGGACATACGTTCACACATCTCCTGGAATGTCTAGGAGATATTAAAGCTTGGTTGGCCTTGAACTTTTTAAATTTTAATGAAAACAAAACTGAGGTGATGGTGTTTGGACCCAGTGGCTCCTGTGAGTCCTCCTCTATTGACCTGGGACCCTTGGAGAAATATTTTAAACCTGTTATTACAGATCTTGGTTTTAAGGTGGACAGTGATTTTAAATTGGACAGCCAAATCAAAGCCGTGGTTAAGTCCAGCTTTTATCATTTAAGGCGATTGGCGTCAGTGAAGTCTTTTCTTTCCAGGCAGCATTTTGAAATGGTGATCCACGCTTTTATTTCGACTCGATTGGATTACTGTAATGCACTTTATCTGGGAGTCAGTCAGTTGCTGCTCTCACGTCTGCAGCTGGTTCAGAATGCTGCTGCACGACTTTTAACAGGAACTCGAAAGAGGGAACATGTGACCCCTGTCCTGGCTTCACTTCACTGGCTGCCTGTATATTTTAGGATTCATTTTAAAATTCTCATGTTTGTTTTTAAATCACTGCATAATCTTGCCCCGGCTTACCTCTCTGAGCTTCTTCATCCCTACATACCCTATCGGTCTCTCAGGTCAGCAGATCAGCTGCTCTTGGAGGTACCAAGAACAAGAAGGAAGCTCAGAGGGGACAGGGCTTTCTCTGTCATGGGCCCTAAGTTATGGAACGACTTGCCTTTGCAGGTCAGAGAGTCCCCTTCACTGTCCATTTTTAAAGTTCGTCTTAAAACTCATTTATTCTACTTGGCTTTTAACACCAGCGGGATCTAGTTTTTAAATTTTGTATGCTTTTAAAATGTATGTTTTTAACACCAGCAGGATCTAGTTTTAAATTGTATGTTTTCTGTTTTTAAACTGTTTTTATTTTCATTTTTATTATGTTGTGTTTTAATGTACAGCACTTTGTGTCAGCTATGGTTGTTTTAAGGTGCTTTATAAATAAAGTTGGTATGGTATGGTACATGCTAAGTTTTGTAGCTGTCAGCAAAATTTGATCTTTGCTGGATTATTAGATAAAGGATAAAGAATCCTCCCTCCCTCCCTCCCTCCCTCCCTCCCTCCCTCCCTCCCTCACTCCCTCCCTCCCTCCCT
>NW_023619715.1:0-6284 GCF_014905685.2 Nematolebias whitei
TTTTTTTTTTTGTTTTTTTTTTGCTCTTTGGTTGTATTTGTTTGGTGCTTAATTTATTGTTCATCCAGTAAATCACTGCCTTATCAAACTGCTAAATTGTTTGGGCGTGGCGGTGCAATGAGCTGTTGCTGAGAACTAGGAAAAACTGTGCGTGAGTATTATGATAAAACTTTGGTAAGTCCGTATTTATTTATATAAAAACTGTTTAATTAAATATAAGATCATTAAGAAAGTCCTAAAATATTACTAACAAACTTTTTTGATTCAATCAAACAAACTGGACGAGGAGACCTTGGAAAGCCTGGAATTGTTTGTTGACGAGTGTTTTGAAAGCTTAGTCATGGGTAAGCCTAAAGAAACATCCGGTGCTGCTAGCAATTCAGCTAACATCCCCAATGCTAAGCGGCATCGACAGGGCAGCTCAGACAGCGTTACTGCACCGTCTCCTGATGATTCAGGTTTAAAGGAGATATTGGAGTCAATTGACCAGAAGCTAACTAGCTTAGACGCCCGACTAGCATTAGTAGAGATGCTGCATAAAGAGTTTCAAGGCCTCAGGGAGTCTTTGGAATTCAGTCAACAACAGGTAGCATCACTTGCTAGTGAAAATCAGGAGCTTAGAGGAACGGTAAAACAACTCACCGAGGAGATGACGCTGCTATCCGGGGATAATAAAAAAATAAAAGAATCGATCCTGGATATCCAAGCCCGGAGCATGCGGGACAACCTCGTCTTTTCGGGAATACCGGAGCGAGCGGACGAAGACCCTGAGGCCTCCGTCCGTGACTTCTTCCAGAATCAGCTGAAGTTGCCGAGTGACGCGGTTAATTCCATAACTTTTCACCGGGTCCACCGCCTCGGAGGTAAGAAGCCAGGAAGCAATCGGCCGCGGCCGATTGTAGCTAAGTTTGAGCACTATAAACAAAAAGAACAAGTAAAAAGCCGAGGTAGGGAACTGCGTGACACGAACTTTAGCATGAACGACCAATTCCCTGTAGAAATTCTGAGTAGAAGGCGCGTCCTTTTCCCGATTAGGAAGAAAAATATAAACGAGGGCAGAAGAGCTGCGGTGGCTGTGGACAAACTGTACATCAATGGTCAGCTGTTTAGAGATCCAGAGGTTACTCCCTGGCTCTATTAATAATATAAATAAGGTAAGTATGATCTTCAGTTGCTAATTTTACTTAAAATGTATTAGCAAGCATATATATTCATATTACTTACCAGATATTTATGTAATTTTTCAGCACAGCTCGGTTGGTGGGTTACACAGATGGTGGTGGTGGTACACGGTGGCATGACACTTAATGTGGTAAGGGGGTTCTTTTTTTATTTTCTCTTCTTTTATCTTTACGTGTTTATTATCATTTCACTTTCTTTATTTTGTCTCTATTTTTCTGACTCAACAATTATTAGCACACAGGCACAAAGGCTTATATATATCCATATACATACATACAAATACATCATAAAGGAATACATCCATGATTTACCTTCAAAAACAGCACTTAGTTTATCTATAAATCATAAATAATCAATCATTAAGGATTATGTTATTGTCTGGGTGTTTTACTATTTTTGATATTTGTGATAATGGGTGTGGTTTAATTATATTTTCACAAGCACAAATATGGGTATTTTAAGGTTTGTCACATGGAATATTAATGGAGCCGGTAGCCAACATAAAAAAAATAGAATCTTCAGCCAGATTAAAAGATTAAAGGCAGATGTTGTATTACTCCAAGAGATTCATAAATTACCGTCAACTGTGGATGAGCTAAAATCTCCTGAGTTTCCTCATGTATTTTCAGCCTGCTATAACTCAAGACAGAGAGGAGTAGCAATATTAATACATAAAAATGTGAACTTCACAATATTAGACACAGTTATAGACCCGCAAGGTAGATATATAATATTAAAATTATCCATACTCAGTCAAAAATATTGTATTGTTAGCTTATATGGGCCAAATGTGGACGATGCTGCTTTTTTTCATGATCTCTTTTCTACTCTATCAAATCACATGGATTGCTCGCTGGTACTGGGAGGTGATCTTAACTTTGGTCTAGATAACAAAATAGACAGGCTGAATACAGTAGGAGCTCAACGCAGTTGGCAATCCATAAATGTAGTTAAACAGTACATGAGTGATTATGGACTCTGCGATGCATGGCGGTCTCTTCACCCTAATAGTAAAGAGTATTCTTTCTTTTCACATGTGCATCACTCTTACTCTCGTCTGGATTATTTTATAATCAGCAACTCATTGCTGACCAACATTTCAGACACTAAGATACACCCTATTGCTGTCAGCGATCATGCACCAGTTACTTTAAATTTAGATAATAAGAAAGAAATCCCAAAAAGTATAAACTGGAGATTAAATACCTCACTGCTTATGGACGAAGAATTTATACAATACTTTAAAAATGAATGGACATCGTATTTAGAGTTTAATGACTTGCCAGGTACATCAGCGTGTACACTCTGGGAGGCTGGGAAAACAGTTATGAGAGGGAAAATAATATCTTACGCAACAAACAAAAAGAAAAAAGAAAATAAACGTATTGAGGAATTAGAGAAATCTATCAAATTATTAGAAAGTTTACAAGGAGAGGAAACACAGAAAAAACTACGCAAGATAAAATTAGAACTAAATGAATGTATTGACAAAAAAAACAAATTCTTGGTACAAAGACTTCGCTTGGAACATTTTGAACACAGTAATAAATCCGGTAGCTTTTTAGCTAATCAACTCAAATTAAATAAAGAAAAAACATCTATATATGGTATTAAAGATACAAATGGTAACATAACTTATGACGAGGAAAAAGTAAATAGTGTTTTTAGAGATTTCTATAAAACTCTATACACTCCACAAATAAATCCGACAGATGAAGATATTAATCAATTCTTGGAGAGAGTAATACTTCCAAAACTAGACAGTAGTCAATCTTCAGAACTAGACTCACCATTAACATCAGATGAGCTCCGTGAAGCCATTAAAAACATGCCTAATAAGAAATCTCCAGGCCCAGATGGATATCCAGCAGAATTTTATAAAGAGTTCTGGAACATCCTGGAACCAATATTTCACAGAATGCTACATGAGTCAGAAGAAAATGGCAGATTTCCAACACATATGAATTCAGCCAACATTAGTTTACTATTAAAACCAGGCAAAGACCCAGTACTACCTACCAGTTATCGCCCCATCTCTCTTATTAATGTGGATGTTAAAATAATTAGTAAAGTCCTCTCTAAAAGATTAGAGAAAATAATTCCTCTCATTATTCATCCTGACCAAACTGGATTCATAAAAGGAAGACACTCGACCACAAACACACGCAGATTATATAATTTAATAGAGTATTCATATAGTAAAAATATTGAAACAGCTATTTTGTCTTTGGACGCAGAAAAAGCATTTGATAGGGTAAACTGGAAATTTTTATTTTCTACATTGAGTAAATTTGGTTTTGGGGACCATTTCATTAATTGGTTAAAAATATTATATAACTCACCAAGAGCATGTGTCAGGACAAATAATCAAATATCTTCAAGCTTCTGTTTACAGAGGGGGACCAGGCAGGGATGTCCACTTTCACCTGCACTATTTGCTATTTTTATTGAACCTTTAGCAGCAGCAATAAGACAAACTGCTGATATTAAAGGTATACTGTGTAAAAATATAGAACATAAAATTAGTCTTTATGCTGACGATGTTTTACTTTTTCTTCAGAACACAGAAAATTCAATATCTAATGTTATCGAATTAATAAACTCATTCTCAAAAGTTTCTGATTATTCTATAAATTGGTCAAAATCTACAGCTCTTCCAATAAACTGCGTGTTTAATACTTCTCTCAATGAACGACTACAATCAGGTAACATCACATACTTGGGCATTAATATTTCTCCTAGATTGGAAGACTTAATAAGATTGAATCATATCCCAATTTTAAAGAACATTGAAGATGATCTTACTAGATGGAAATCTTTGCCCATATCACTTATGGGAAGAGTTGCCTCAGTAAAAATGATGGTCCTGCCGAGAATAAACTATTTATTCTCAATGATTCCAAATAAACCTTCAACTGAATGGTTTAAGTCACTGGACTCTTTGATATCTAAATTCCTTTGGAAAAACAAAACTCCACGTATTAGCTTAAAAGCATTACAGAAATCCAAAGATACCGGAGGATTAGAACTTCCCAACTTCTATCACTACTATTTAGCCAATAGGTTACAATATATCTCAAAGTGGTTAAATCCAAATACATTAGATGAAACTTGGATAGACATAGAACAAACTTTATGCAATAATATTAAGATTTCAGATCTACCGTTTATTAGCACAAATATAAAAAGACATGTTTGCTTTAAAAGCATCAGTATTAGCTCTTCTCTGACAGCATGGTGGGAGTATTTGAAAATGACAAAATCTTCACTACTCCCCTGTAGACATACACCCATCTGGAACAATCCTGACATCCTACAAGAAAATAATATGTTAAATTTCCCAGGTTGGAGAGTCAAGGGAATTGAACGTCTGGAACACATATATGAAGGTGTAGACTTTATTCCATTTAATAATTTAATAATACAATTTGACATGGAAAATAAATACTTCTTAGAATATCAACAAATTAAGTCTATCATAAAAAAGAAATTTAAGCTTAATAAAACTTTGTTAGAAACACCAATATGTGTGTTAGAGTTCCTTAATCTTAAATCCCCCAAATTATTATCTAAAATATACAAGAAATTGTCTAGAATCAATGACTCCATAATGTTACCTGTTGCAAAATGGGAATCAGATTTATCAATCAATTTTGACCAAAAAACCTGGTCTCAAATATGTTTAAGAACATTTAAAATGACTAGAATCTCCAACTTACAATTAATACAGTATAAAGTTCTTTATAGAGTACATTATACAGGTCAGCGAATGTTTCGGATGGGATTTACATCATCTAACAACTGCTCACAGTGCACAGGCAATATTCCTGATGATTATATCCATGCACTCTGGTTCTGCCCACCCGTTCAGAGGTTCTGGGTCCAGGTTTGTGAAGACTTGTCTAAATGTCTGAAATGTAATATTCCACTCTCTCCGTCTGTTTGCTTATTGGCTATCTTGGAAGATGTTACCCTGGAAAAAAATACATGTCGCATGATTTTCACTGCCTTATGCATCGCAAAGAAAACCATACTCCTGAATTGGAAAAATAAAAATAATCTTAGCATTAATCAGTATAAAAATCTTCTGTTAGATCATATCAGTCTTGAAACAGCATCTGCCGACACATTGGATCAATCTCTGTGGGCTCCTTTGATCGGCTCCATTACATAGTGAGGGTGGGTAGTCTGGGATCTGACCTTGTGGGGCCTTGGGGTTGATGTGGAGGCGGGTGTATGGGTTTGGGGCCCCGGGGGGGTTGCCGGGGGCTGGGCTCTTGGGGGTACCTGGGCAGGGGGGCACTGCTTTCCCTCTGGGGAGGGCCTGGGTGGTTCTGGGGGATGTCTGCTGGTGGCTGCATGCAGGCCCTCAGGTGGTCTGTGGCGGCGGTCGTGGGTCACCGATCTGGTAGCCTGGCTGTGCTGGTGTGGGTTCGGGGTGGGCGCGGGGGCTTGGGGTTCTGGGGGCTTATCGCCCCCGGGCTTGGGCCTGTGGGGTTCGGGGATCTTGGGCTCTGGCGGGCGGGTTGCCGGGCTCTGGGCCGGCTTGCGCTCTGGTGCCCGGTTCTGGGCGGGGGCCTTCGGCTCGCTGGTGGGTTGTGGGTTCATGGGCTGGGGGGTTGGGTGTTTGGGGGCGTGACCAGTGGCCCCTAAGAGGGGGTAGTTTGACCCAGCCTAGGTGTCTAGTGTGCTATGTGTTTTGAGAGATGTCCGAATGAGGGGTGGGTGTAGTATTTCTTCTGGGGTGGGGATGGGGTGGATGTCCTTGGGGGCGGCCCGGGACTGTGCATGGCTGGCTGGCTGGCCCCTTTCCTGTGGTGGGGGCTCGCTCCCGGTGCTTCCTGGCACTGTCGGCGGTTGGGCGGGCGCTCTTGGCCGGGTCGTCCTGGTGGGGTTTGGCTCCATCTGGTAGCGGGCTGACTGCGGTCTGTGGGGGTCCTGGTGGCCCTCGGGTGTGTAGGCTGCTGGTGCGGCTTATGGCGGCCCTCGGGGCTCTGTCCCTCTCTGGTCTGGAGTTCAGCGGGCCTGGCGGTCGGTCCAGATGGAGAGGTGTCTTGGCCTCAATCCCTGGGTGGACCTTGGGGGGCTGGGGGGGGGGGGGG
>NW_023619715.1:6384-8401 GCF_014905685.2 Nematolebias whitei
GGGGGGGGGGGGGGGGGGGGGGGGGGCTGTTGGGTCAGTAGGGGAGCTGACTCCCTGTGGGAGCATTTGCTCTCACAGTTATTTCTCCCCATCCCTCACCATGCACCTCCACCCTCTTCATTTCAATTCCACACATTTAGGGTTGTTTGGGCTCGGGTGTGCTGCAACAATTTTACATCTTTGTTGACCATAGCCACCTGGGACTCAATTTTATTGTACACCTTAGACATTCATTCATAACATCCTCATGACATTCATATATAGGAATTTGAAGTGGGCACATGGCTATGGGTGGTGGGATGACCTTACTCTCACCCCCTGTGCCTGTGCTCACTTACAACGGTTACATTTAGACACTAGGGTTTGGATAGAGTTGGGGTGGAGGGGAAACTGGCACCTTGCCAGCCTTTGCTCCTTCTTCTTTCCTTTTTAATGGCACTCTACAACAACACACATCAACAGCACATCTAGGGGTGGGGGTGTATGTGTCGGGGTCTTATTTTTATTTATTTATTTATTTTTTTTCTCCTCTTCCTACCCACCTAGTTCCCTGACTGCCATTCCGGGGGTGGGGTCCGGGAGAAGGGCAGGCCGTCGGGTGTTGACCAGGACTATGTGGGGGTTCGGGGTCTGGGGGTTGCCGTGGGCGGTGCTGGCGCTGTGCTCTCCCTGGGGTTGTTTGGACCCCCTGAGCTTGGCTCTTGGGTGCCATGGTTGGCCCGCTGACCGGGGTGGCTGCCGGGGCCTGGCAGGCGGTCGGCTGGGGGTGCGTGCTTGGTTGTTGACGGTGTGTGGGGGTGGTTGGTGGCGTGTCCTCTTCATGGTGGGGGGGGTGTCCTGTCGGCGGGGCATGGCCTGGGCCGGTTCTGGGGTATTGGCTCTTCTCCGCTCAGGAATGAATGGGTTTACCTCCTGGGTTTGGGCATGGGCTGCCCCCTGTAGAGGGCGGGTACATGTCTTGGACCTGGGGGGTTTAGAGTGTGTATCGGGAATAAGAATGAAATGTATCGTTATTGTATGTCTTTGAGTGAATGAATGTGAGATTGAGGTTGGGATAGTGTGATTGTGTCTGTGTATGAATGGATATTTGTTAGGCCAAGACTCGGACTGCCCCCTCTTTGATACAACTGGGGGTGCTTGGCATCGCGCCCCTATCGCGCGGCCCCCTGGTGGGGTGTGCCCTTGCCTGCCGGCGTGCTTGGGGCCCTTGGTATCGGGGGCTGGGCGCTTGGGCGTGTGTCGGCTCGGCCTGGTGTCTGCCTGGTGGGGCTCGGGTCCTCTGGCCCTGTCAGGCCTTGGCCTGGGTGGTGTGAGTCCTCGGTGCCCGGGCCTCGGTGCCTGGACCTGGACCTACATCGGTGCGGCGGGTGCCGACGGGGGCCTATGAGTTTGTCGCTGTTGGCCCCGGGGGGTCACTGTATGTGGTTGCTGGTGGGGATCTTCCGGTTCTCCCCTGTGGTCCGTTCTGGGGGGTGGGTGAGTGGTTCGTCCTGTGTGGGTGGCTCTGGGGGCTCCGCGGTCGGGGTCCCTCCTGGGGTCTTGGACTCTGGTCCCCCCTTTTTCATCTGCCTCTGGTCTTTGGGGTCGGGTCTCTGCTGCTTCACAGTTACTAATAAATGTTCTATTAGAGAAGCCTTATACACTTATGCATGCTCACAACCACACACAAATAGAAGCAGGGATGCTTATTTAGGCTTTATATGTAGATATATAGATATGTATGTGAGTGTATATTCATGTGTATGTATGTATGTATGTATAGGCGTAGGTATGGGTATATATATTTATGGAAACTTACTGCAAAGCCATGAATATTTTAAGTTCTTTATACATATGTATTTTGTTGCTATGTTTTGTCATGTTCTTTGCAGGTGAACAGACAGTGGCTGGCCGGGTGTTTTGACGTGTGCTCTATTTGTATATATTTCTTATATTTTGGAGTCTTACTTTGTCTTTTCTTTCTTTCTATCCTATTGGGAAAAAAAAAAAAAAAAAAAAAAAAAAAAAACCTACACTA
>NW_023619715.1:8501-8589 GCF_014905685.2 Nematolebias whitei
GAAGGGAGGCCATCAAAAAAAAAAAAAAAAAAAAAAAAAAAAAATTATTGTTAAAGTCCTCCCGTGCACGCTCCTGCATTTGGCAGCC
>NW_023619716.1:0-8588 GCF_014905685.2 Nematolebias whitei
TATGATTGTGCAGCTACCCATCCAGGCTGTCACATTGTAAAGTTTGCAGATGATACAGCGGTGGTGGGATGCATCACAAACAATGATGAGTCCAGCTACAGGCAAGAGGTGGAACACCTGGAGAGCTGGTGCAGAGAGAATAACCTTCACATCAATGTGAAGAAGACAAAGGAGATGATTGTGGACTTCAGAAGGAACAAAAACACCTACACCCCCCTGAACATAAGAGGATCTGCGGTGGAAGTGGTCTCCAGCTACAAGTACTTGGGTGTACACATGAATGACAACCTCAGCTGGAGCAACAACACCACCAGCCTGATCAAGAAAGCTCATCAGAGACTCTACTTCCTCAGACGGCTGAGGCGAGCTGGTCTGGGAAGCTCAGTCCTCACCTCCTTCTACAGGTGTGCAGTGGAGAGCATCCTGTGCTCGAGCATCAATGTGTGGCATGGAGGCTGCACAGCTGCAGAAAGAAAAGCTTTGCAGAGAGTGGTGAAGGCTGCACAGAAATCTGTTGGAATCAGCCTCCCCACCATCACAGACATCTACACCTCCAGATGCAGGAAGAGGGCCACCTGCATCATGAAGGACCCCACCCACCCAGCACACACACTTTTTGCCCCACTCCCCTCAGGAAGGAGGTTAAGGAGCATTAAGTGTAGAACCACTAGACTGAGGAACAGCTTCTACCCTGAGGCTGTTAGACTCATGAATCTCTAACCAGAATAATCACTGTGAAAAACCATATCATGTTGCTGCTGATCTGTTTCATGTTGCTGCTGATCTGTTTCAATGTTGATGTGTTCATGCGTGCACATCTGCTCACAGACTCATGTTCATGTTTGTGCTGATGTTCAATGTTTTATGTTATGAGTGCTTAGTGTATATTTAGTTGATGTTTTTCTTAGTTCATATCTTAGATGTTATTACTGTTTTTCTTATACATTTTATTGTTGGATGTAACTGGGACCCTGTGTACATAATTTCGCTCCACCACATGTACCACATGAGGTGCGAATGACAATAAAGAAACTCTGACTCTGACTCTGACTCTGATATAGTATTTATATATATATGAATAAATGGAAAATGTTCAAGTCATTGTTGAATAAAGAGTTGGATTGTTTACATGGATTATTGAGCATGGACTTTGTTGTTGAATAGACTTAACCCAAAGGGACGTCCTTTTACTGTTTTGCTACATGAATGTTTTTATATAATTTATATGCAAAGAAAGTGCAGAAGCAGGGTTCTAAAATAGGCTTCATAAAACCCGGATGAAGAAGGACTTGAAATCACAGGTCCAATGTGTTTTTGGAATTTTTCAACACTGCATGAGCAATTTTTTTTTTTCACTTGTCTTTATTCCCACCAAGTTCACTTAATTTGTCTACCTCCCATTAATGAGGAACATAGTCCTCATCGGCCACTTCCTCAGTGGGACAGCATTAAATCTTCTGCAGTGCAGATGGCACTGTGTAAGAAGATTATGGAAGAAGAGCAGCCATCGTGGTTGCAATTCAAACAGTCTAAAAATCACTTGAATTAGTGATAAATCCTTTTGGATTGGTCTGTGAGCAGATGTGACAAGTTGAATTATTCCTCTCTTAACCATGAAGCTTTGCCGAGATCTTGGTGCATATGGCACCTTATGCCCCCGACTTCAACTATAAATGTTACAGGAAAATTCAGATTTCGAAATGTCTCTGATTTGAGCAATTACGGTTCTTAATCCTTGTTCTGATTTCAGGGCCCTATCATTCACGCCCTTAAAAAAGTCAGCAGCTGCTTCGAAAATCACATTTGACTACTGAAAGTAAAAACCTTTTTAAGGCTGTCAAAAGCCAGAGCCAGAGAGTACTAGACTTACTCAGCCAGATTATCTCCTTTTATAAGTGCGGCTTTGCTTTATCTTGGAATACTGGGACTTCATCGTCTCATCTTGTCCCTCAGATCCATTCAATATACGTCTAAATATGGCACATAATTAAATCTGTGCCACATGGAAGTAGCCTCCAGCTACGTATACCTGTGAGAATATAGGATAAATGAGAGATCTGGGGCACTGTGAAAAGATGGCTGCAACACTGGTCAGTACAATTTTAGTTGCAGCACCACAAGTCCTACATCTGCAGTGAATGGTATGATCATTAACATGACAAGACACGCAGAATAACAAGTTAACACCAACTCAGTCCAGCTAGTTATGATTCAGGAACACTTTTATCTATTTTTCTAGGAGATACTGCAGCTTCTGAAGTCTAGCAAATGGGCAAAGATATAAACTGTAGAACAGACTTTACCATATACAGAACATGGACAGCTTATTATATCCCATGAGGATGAAACCAGTCAGTAGGCTCTAAACTCTGTTTCAGAAACCACTGAGGCTAACGAGGTAGAGATGTTTTGTGCTGGTGGTCAAGTTAAATGAGAAATTATTCTCCAAATGCTTGGTCTGATAAAGATAAAAGTGTGGTGTATTAGGCCAGGTGATTCAATCATTACATAGCCACAAGGTTAGGGGCACTCTTGTAATTTGTTCCATTTTTTTTCCTTAAGGATAAAATAAATAAAAAGTAAAATAAATACAGTTGTTCACTTCCTGTTTGTTGAATCTACCCGTGTTGACATTATAGTACAAGTGAGATTGTGTCAGAGTATTTCCTTTCAAAAACTACAACGTGAGGTAAATTAACATCCGTGCAGGGTAAATTAATTGAACTTAACTTTAGTTCCTGCTTTCTGTCTAAAATATGTAGAAAATTTGGGCTTAATCACATTAATCTACGTTTTTGTTATGTTTTTTTCTTGATTTATTTCACAAAATAATACATTTACTATATTGTCATAATGAGCTAGCAAACGGTGTCATTTATTACTTTGTTGTAAAAGTCTCCCCAGAACATATTGCTTTTTGCTTCGAGCTTTACAGTTTTCTTATTTTGCTGCTGTGCACACACTGCAATAAAATCTAAAGCCACTAAATATCACAGAAGGCCTGTATGAGTCAGACATTTACAAGAAATGTTTCTCCAAGCCAAAACGGCTTATAAAACTAAAGAATATAGAAAATGAAAAACTAATGCAAAAAGTAACCTGAAGACATTGTATGGATTTTTTGTTTTGTTTTGTTTTTTGTTAGTGACAACAGGAGACACTTATTTACTGCGTGGACATCAAACATGTAATGTGATATATGGTGCAGATGTAAATTACAACCAGGTCTACAGTTTTTAATGAAGTGACTCTAACACAAGCAAAGAGAAATGGCATATAATGCTGCATTTCTTTTTACCCTTTTATTGTCAGTTATAGAACAACTAGTAAAATCTAAATTGTTATATGCATTTCTACAAATATTTGTGCTTCGACAAGATTTAAGGCTATAAAAGCAAAAATACCTCTGAGCAAACAGATTTAATTTCTTTAATTATAGCTGGTGGATAAAGTTGTTTCCAACCTTCTATGCAGAAATTACAGGACATTTATTGTGCAAAAAACATATGAACTTTTTTGTATTGTTGAATTTCACTGTGATGAACAAATAAATACTCAGCTTTTATAGTATAAAAAGACTTTGGGTGTGCTAAATGTGTCCAATGAGCAGCAGGAGACGAAAAATCTTCTCCGCAGTCTCAGTCGAGCTGCAAGTCACCATCCTGAATGAATAATTTACTTCTCAAAGTGTGCTTCAAAGCCGCTGACCAGGTGGCGAGTCTGCCCAACAGCTGCCTCACAGCTCAGCAAACAGTCAAAGACTGAGCAGAGATTTTTTATTTTGGTCTCCAAATGTTCGACAAAACTGTATCTGAATGATAACATTGTGTTGGAGTTCAATTATACCCAGCAGCTGACATCATTATTTGCTGTTTTTGCAGCTTCTGTTGGAGAAAACTATGGTAAGACAGTGAGATGTTCGGATGAAAGGGGAACGTTTAAATTGAAGGGAAAAGTTCCCACCTGGAAGATCCTGTTTGGCAACAAAGCTGCTGTATGGCTTTTCAAGAAGAATGGCACATTGTGTGGAGTAGACCTTGTTCTGATGCCACAGTGAAGGATGAGGACACTTCATTCAGCTGCTGCAGATGTTGGCAGTATTCATCTGGACAATATCTTCAAGGAGGTTATGTTGGCTTGTTTGTCTGTTAGCAGGATTGCTAAGCAAACATAGATTAATACGCGTGCACTTTTGGGCCGTGTTTAGTATGACGCAACTTTGAGAGTTTTAACTTCCGATGTCAATCAAAAACCAAGCCTGAATTTAGAATTTCCCAATTTAGTCAAAAATGGTATCCTGGTCTGTTGTTGTGAATTCATCAGCAAGAAAAGTGCACTGGTTTATTCACTTTTAATTGCCTTTCTCTGAGGAAAAAAATAAATAAATCACAGGAAGACACAGTCTAGAACGAAAACTTTCCAACATTAGGACAAGCAGGCCAAATACTGCTGAATGTTAATGACCCTCCCTGACATCGTCAAAACCCAAAAAAACCTTGCGGGTGAAGGAATAATTTGAATTGAGCAGGCATATTTGGGAAAAAAAAAAAAAAAGGACTGTCTTTGTTTTGACAGACTGCAGCTTGCAGTCTAACTTAAGGCAAGGTAGTACACAGAAAAAAAAGGCTAAATATAAACCTCATTATACCCTCTGCCATCGCAGTTTCATTGACAGTTGAGGCGTGAGGACAGAACTTGGAACATAAATATGTCACGAGGAAACATGAATGGATGTGATAGTTTTAAGAACACATCGTAAATCATGACCTGCGCTTCCGCAAGCCATGCCAGTCATTCTTCTGCGAAACGTAAAATAAGGCGTTCATGAAAATTAGATTTATTTTCCTGGTCATTCGTAATTTGTTGTTTTAATGACATTAAAGCGAGGTGATTTTATTGTGCCTTGACTTGTAAACATTTGCACAGGGTCAGCTTTTCAAAATCCTGTTTACAGAGAAGATAATCCCAGCAGCACCAGTGCACTTAAAAGTGGACAGCCACAGAGATGAGATTTGGTCACAAGACATGACGAAAAAAAAATACAAATACTATAATGAAAATGGAGTGAGGGTGATGTGTTGAAGCAGATCCATGATGCGCCGGGCCATCTTTCATTCCCAATGACTTATTAAACTGAGTTACGGTGGGAGGCAAATGATGGAGCTCCGCTGGAACTCACTATATCTTCCCACTTAACGGGGAGGCGAGAGCACGCCAAACCCTGCAGGCTGACAACGCTCACCAAACAAATCACAGCAACACATCCACGGGCAGTCCAGAGTAAATTGTTGTATTAACCCCCAAGGCAAGGGTCCCACCCTTTAACAATTCAATAAGCAGAGATGAATTCCTACACATCCCACCAGAAAACAGAGGATTTGACAGCCAACAGAGCTAACTAGTGCCAGGCTGGGGAGGCTGTCAGCTTACCGGGTCAGTGTATTAATTGTTTTCAGTTTCAGGATGGTTATCTTCTGTGGCTTCTTCTGCTGGAGTCATCATACCTTATTTTTGTTAAGAGAAGGGAATTGAAGCAAATGATTGCAGGTGCTTATCAAAAATCCTCACTCTGACAAAAATAAGTGCAAGTGGAGGAGTTGCGCTCGCTGGTGTAATGATGAAGCTGAAATTATGTGTCATTTTTGGGATACGACAAAGAATTAGGAGTAAATTTGGAGATATTTATCCATTATTTATTACAGCACTTAGTGGCATTTTGGTGTGAGTTAACTTGAACTTTTTTACCGTCTTAACAACTATACTATAAATTACAATAAAATGTGATGCAAGTGGAACGTTTCTTTATTACAATTAACCAGATTAACGCTATACGTTCTGAAAAAATAAATAAAATGCTTGTTAATTTTGCTGACCAGACTGCTCAAGTTACAGCGAGGTCTCACTGCGTGTTTGGGAAGGAATCTGACGGGTCACAGTGAAGGACACTGCCTGAAAGCAAACCATTATGTTGCCACAAGATAATTCAAAGATCAGATCGAGTTTTGCTCAACTAACAAAAAGTTTTACATGCTTTGAATTTCAAAGCATGTTCATTTCAATTATATAGCGCCAAGTCACATCAGAAGTTTTCTCAGGGCATTGAACAAATACATTCAAATACATAAACAATTAAATTAACAACTTTATTTATCAAAGGTTGCATGTTAAAGTAAATGTGGTATTCACATTGTCTTGCCTTCTTTTCAAATGTCCAGAAACTGCTAGATTTGCTGCAACTAAATTTGCCGAATGATTTTGTCTGTGGAAACACGATGGGTGTCTGATTTCAAATTAGCAATAATACACTCATCTAAAATAATTCAGTGTTGTTATCTAAAGTGAACAGCATGTCTCTGGCCTGTACTTCCTACTAAAACATTCATGATTTGAAATCAAATATGTGGAGATAAATCATGCATTTAGTACATAATTGCGTGTGTGTATATATATATATATATATATATATATATATATATATGTATATATATATATATATATATATATATTGCTCCATGTCCATAGCAAACAATATCAATAAAGTGAAAGTTGAGAATCATCTAAGGTCAGTTTTATTTTACACAGTGTGTTCTATAATTGATATTTCAGTTTTACTTAATCAGCCTGAAAGGGTGCAATTAAATTTTTAGAGGCGTATAAAATGCTTCATAATGTGTTTAAGGTCAGTGTTGTCAGCATTTCCTGCAGCCAAATGAAATATTGTGTAAACATAATTCATTTTCTAGAACAGTGTAATGAAAGAATCAACAAAGCAAACATAGTATTTGACAGTTTTGTTGGTTTGAAGTGAGAATAAACATCTGAATATGAATATATATAAAGCTCATGTATGAACCTGGGCTTTATTATTTAAAATGCACTTTCTTTTGAGTCAATTCCTTGGAGTATATTTGCTAACAGCAACAGCAACATAAATAATTATAACTGCATGCCTCTACAAAATGATATTGGTTTTAAATGTAATGTGCACTGATGAACATGTATCAATTCTTAGAATTAAATTGTTCAAAACTGTAACTTAAATTTGTGACAGAGGAAACTACTAGTCAACTTCTTTATAATTATATTTTTAAGAGGAAGTAGCAATGCTTACTACATGAATGTCATGCCTGCATTTGTTTGAATTAACAAAAAATATTAGAAATAATAACAATAACAATAATAATAAAAATTTCAAGATTATTATACAAAGCCATTTGTTATTAATGCATCTGTGGTTTATTATTCTCAAATCAATTTAAATGGATGGAGCTAGTCTGGCGATACTGCTTCATGAATGCCTGTGCGATAAAAAGCTTCAGGAGAGTCCCTGAACTGAAAAGAAAATGTAAAAGTTTTTGACAAACAAGATCCTAATGACAATAAAACTAAAGATTTTCAACATACAATATTCTGTTGCCTATTTTGTCTCATAATAAATATACTTGATAGTAGTGAAACCAAAATATCTGGAGTAAATTAAGTGGAGCTTGAAAAAGTTATAAATAAATCTAACCTAAAATAAAAAATAAATTAAAAAAATAATTAACTTTAAAAGCAATTATCACATTTCATCTGACTCCTTTAACTTTCTTTCCCATGAAGCAGACTTCAGCTCAGCCGAGAGGGCTTGTGCATCCCAAACATTAACAGCCACTTAATAATATATAGGAAATTATACTGTTGGAATGTAAAAGTTTTCTGTTCAAGGGAAGTTTCCAAAATAACTAGAAACAATTGTCAGCATACGTAAACTGTTAGATTAAAAAAATATATTTATTTAATCTAAAATATTAGAGATAGACCTGAAAAAGACAAAGTTTACTACAAAACATGTGGAATTACAGAATGCTAACATGGCTGTTAATGTAAAGAGAAGCAAACTGCTCAAAGGAGGAGTTCAATCTCAGAGCACAGAGGGGGATTATAAAATGGGATTTGTAGTGGGATGGAAAGACGAAGTCTAATTGTTCCTGTAGCATATGAGCCGAAGAAAATAGATTTGTTGAAGAGAAAAAAGAAATAAACTCAGTTCAGGTGAAAGAAAATAAGATCAGACTTGACTTTTTTACACTACCACAGTGTTTTATTTTCAGGTTGCCTCATCATTTTCAGATTATTTACTTTATTCTTCATTATTATTAACTAGAGTCATATGTATCTTTACATCTCATGATAGGAGTTTAACTACTTACACCATTCATTTAATTTTCTATATGTATAAAACAATTTTGTCATTAACGTAGTTTTTTTAAATTATACTTTTAAATTAAAACCCAGGATTTATTGACAAAACTTACTATTTTACTTAGTACAAAACATTATATATATGTATTTATCTATATCTATCTATCTATATCTATATCTATATCTATATACATATATATATATATATATATATATATATTTAGGGATGTTTGGATCAGGTTTTTCTCTGCCGATCACCAACAACGATCACATGGATTGGCTGTAATTTTTTTTATTTTGTTAAGATGAGTGCTACTTTTTATGTGATCTGGAAAATAGGAAACATAAAATCACATTTATTTGGACAAAAACATGTTTTATTTAATATAACAAGAAAAAAAAAA
>NW_023619717.1:0-8586 GCF_014905685.2 Nematolebias whitei
GATTCTGTGCTGCTTGTCCTATTGGACCTCACAGCCGCCTTTGACACCATCGACCATGAGATCCTCATTGCTAGGTTGGAGCAGTGGGTGGGCATCTGTTGGATTTCATATTTTTATACCTTTTTATATTTCCTATCAAGCATTCAAATGTCATGTTATACAAAGTGTGTGTGTCTTTCTTCCAGGGTTGAACTATAATTATAAAAAATGTTTACTAATTCTAACTATTTTACCTTTACATATAATCTTATATTAGCTAATGATAATTTTACAAGTTCACATTTGATATATTACAAGCAAGCTCTGGCCTGAGGGTGGATGGTTTCCAGGCCATCCCCCTGATCTCCTCTCTCACTGGGAACAGTCACCAGGTTGCCCACCTGAACCCCAGACCTGCTTTGGACAGTCTTCTGACTGTCCACCCTGACTCTGAGTTGGGGTCTTGGGTTTTTGTGTTTTGTGTTCCGCAGGGTTTGTTCCTGTTGTTTTTTTGTTCTTTTGGCCCTCTGTGTTTCTCAGTCTTGGTCTGTCCTGTGTTTGTCCCGCCTCCCACCCAAGTTGGATGTAGCTTGTCCTTGGGATGTCTGGAGCCATCCCTTGAGTGGAGAGCACGGTGGGGTTTTGGTCCTGTCTCTGTCTGTTTCCTCATATTTCCAGCTCTGTGTTTTACCTCCTTGTGCTCAGTCCCTGTCTCACCTGTGTCATGTTAATCACCGCAGGTGTCTGTTATTTGTTCCAATTAGTGTGTGTGTATATATTCAGCTTCTCTGTGTATTTTCTTTGTCTCAAGATTGTCCTTATGGTGTGTTTCTGCCTTGCCATCCTGTGTCCTAGTTCCTCGTGAGTATGTTGCACCATCAGCTTCTGCTTTTTGTTTTTTTGTAAAATAAATATATTGACTTTTTTCATCGTGCCTCAGTCATCCTCCTGCACTTGGATTCAACACTTCGTATGGCAGAATACAACAGACGAGCTCTGTATTGTTTCTGCGCCCCATCGCCAACGCTGCCTTCAGAGCGGCAGAAAGAGGACCCGGAAGCGGTCCACTATACCTCGGTCAGTTCCTCTATCACGGCCAGCTGATCCAACTCAGTCCAGCAAGTCTGACTTTCCTGTATGCGATCCCAGCGCTTCAGTGGAGACGGGTCCCATTGCCTCACCTCCCAGGGTTCCGGCGAGGGCGGAATCAGTCATCACACCCCTGCATAGAGCTTCACTAAAGACTGGAACTAACACTCCCCAGCTCCAACCCAGTGACCTCACCCAAATAAACTGGTGTAGATGAACAGAGGCTCAGATATATTCATCATTTAACACGGATTCCTCATTTTTCTGGACTGAATAAAACGTGCATTGAATTTAAGGAAATGCAAACGTGAGACGTCATTTATATTTGACCCATCAAAATGAATGCGGTCATTTATTTACAGAATCAAAATTTAACATCAAACATTTACATTAATTTGGCAAATTATGAAAATAACAACATAAGCAATCAATCAGGAAAAATCATACGGCCATGATTTTTCCGTTGCTTCACCACAGACATTTATGAAAACTGTACAACTATGATCTTTTACCCACATGAATGTGGGTGAGCATTTTACACAGACATTTCTAAAATATCTGGAAGAATTTCTACTTGATAGAAGAGTTTAAAGATGGAAAGAAGTTTAGAGGGAGTAAGATGGTGTGTGAGGGGAGAAATGTTCACCAGAATCGACACTCTCCGGCTTTCTTCAGCTTTTCCTTACACTTACGCTTTCCACTTAGGTGATGAAATCGGCTCCTTTACCTGGAGATGTCTCAGGTGAGATTCCGTTTAACGCACCCTTTCAGCGTCTCAGTAGGATGCTGTTACTCGTCCGAAGTAATGGCGAGGCTCTGTTCGACACATATTCACCTCAGTGGAAAATGTTATAATCCCATGGAACTCGGAAGAGCTCTGTTGTCAGGATCATCCCGTCTCTCACAGAACTGGTTGGACTGTGTATCCAGCAGAACTCCAACAGCACTCCATCAGAACTTCAACAGAACCAAGACTGAGTAGACCAGGAAGTACTGACATTTTAAAGAGCTCTTTCCCGGTTCACTTTTGGGATTTGTTCATTGGTCAGAAACGACCAGACGGGGTGTGTTTTGTGACGTAAGAGGTTAGAGACAGCGAGAATTGTTATGAAACAGATCAGAAATGTTCTCACAGTCAGAGAGAGTTTTGTTTTGGCGCGTTTCAGAAACAGGTGCAAAAACCTCTATATTTATGTCTGAGAGGATTCTAAAAACATGACAGTTCGTTCCAACAACTTGTTTTTGCGTTTGACTAAAACCTTGGACCAACGTACACTTGCTCATTCAAAAGTAGAAATCAGAAAAGGCATAATTATTCTGTAACAGCTTTGACATGAGAATAAAAATCATTACTCAGTTAATAAAATTGATTAGTGCACTGCAACATCTAAAATGGTTTGAACTAAGACACTTTGATTATCAATATTTGTAAAATAGTAATGATAATAAAAAGAGAGTGTTCTTTTCACTTGAATCTTCAAGAAAGAAAGTCTCAGGATGGGTGAACCTGTATTTCTGAGTTCAAATCAATGAAATGACAGTCCCTGTCCCACAAGGTTCTTAAGGTCAAGATTTTTGACCTTAGACTTAGTTTTTGACATGGGCCTAGTCCACTACACTGGACTCTACAAAATCTTCTCTCCTCTGCTAAACACTACCCAGACTGCCTTGACACTGTGCTCTCCCTTGCCAAGAAACTATTATTATCTCAACTATTATTATCTAACACAAATCCCAGAATATCAGCAGCTTTTAACTGAAATAAGAACTCTGAAAAAAAAACAGTCAGACCCTGAACCATCTCCACCAGCCTCTGACATCCCTGCTTCTAATTCCGTTCCAGCCTCAGATCCAGACCCTCCTGTCCCTGACTTTGCCCAAGAGCCAGACTCTCCTGCTGCTGAGCCAGATGCCCCTGTTTCAGAGACAGTCCCTGCCCCCCAGCTGCAGAACAAGTCCTGACTCCCCAGCTGCAGAGTCAATTTTTGAGGGAAGCCCTGAGCCCAAGGAGGAGCTCCGGCCCGATCCTGGCCCTGGACCACACCATCACCGCCACAGCAGAGGGCGACGGCAGAAAGTTCCAGGGACTCTGCCCCTGTCCCAACGCCTGACTCAGCCCCTGTCCCAATGCTTGACTCAGCACCAGCACCTGAAGACCATGCCGCCGAAGAACCTGCCGCCGAAGACCCTGCTGAGCTCCTTGCCGCTGACCTGCCTGCCAAGCTCTTCGCCGCTGACCCACCTGCCGAGGTCGTTGCTCCTGGTCCATCTGCTGAGGTCGTCGCTCCTGGTCCGTCCGCTGAGGTCCTTGCTCCTGGTCCGGCCGCTGAGGTCCTCGCTCCTGGTCCATCCGCTGAGATACTCATTCCTGGTCCGTCCGCAGAGGGCCCCAAGTCCACAGGATGCTTCAACATCCACACAGGGTCCCAGGTCTGCTGACACTTCGACATCCACAAAGGGTCCCAGGTCCGCCGATGCTTCGATGTCCGCAGAGGGTCCCAGGTCCGCCGACGCTTCGACATCCGCAGAGGGTCCCAGGTCTGCAGACGCTTTGATGTCTACTGAGGATCTCAGGACTGCCGACACCTCTACATCTACGGAGGGTCCCATGCCAGTCAACGCCTCTACAGCTACAGAAGGTCCTACGCCAGCTGCGCCTCCAGAGGACCTTACACCAACTGCATGCTCAGATCCGAGTTCCACGTCTGAGTTCCATGTATCCAAGCTCCTCGTGCTCCACATGAGTTCCTGATCCTGTCTCAGAAAATCCTGTCTCAGAAAATCCTGTCTCAGAAGATCCTGCTGCAAAAGATCCGAGTCACACGTCTCCGAGTTCCACGCCCTCTGCTACAGTTCCAGAGATGGCTACACCCCCTGCTGCAACCACAGAATAGACCATGCCTCCTGCTACAGCCACAGAAGCGGCCACACCTCCTCCTGCTATGCCTGAGACCTCTATGTCTCCTGCAGTCTTAATAAAAGCTGTAGTTTCCCTGGGCTCATCGGTTTCTACAGCTCTTCTAGCCTCTGTGACAGCTGTGGTCCCCACACCAGAACCTATAGTCCCTCCAGTCCTCTTTCCCCGCGTCAAGCGGTCATGGTCTCTTAGGGTATCCATCACCATCGGCTGCCCAGATAATCTGGTGCCTTGTGCTGGACAACCTCCTGGCCGCCCGCCGGACCTGCCCTGGCTTGTTGGACTGCCTCCTGGCTGCCCGCCGAATCTGCCGTGGCTTGTTGGACTGCCTCCCGGCCGCCCGCCAGATTTGCCCCAGCGTTTTGGATGGCCACTCACCTGAACTGTAACCAGCCTAGGGACGGTCTCCTGACCGTCCAGACAATCTTTGTGTTCCCTAGTTTTGTTTAGTTTAGATCCCAGGCTCTTGTCCTGTCGGTTTTTGGTTTCTTGTCCTAGTGTTTCCTCGTGCCCTCCATCCTTGCAGTTCCTCCCTCCGCCCACCCTAGTTTTATTTTTTGGGGGGCTTTCTTGGGATGCCACGGGGCACCCTTGGGGAGAAGGTACTGTAAGGATGGTATCAGTCTCCCTTTGTCTGTACTCCCTAGTGTCTCTCAGTAATTACCCCGATCAGCTCCACCCACGTGTCCTCCAGGTGTTTGTAATTTGTCTTGTCTAGTCTGTGTGTATATAAGCCCTGGTCTGTGTCTCAGTCTTTGTCGGTGCATCATCTGGTACAGCTCCTGGTTTGTCTCCTGTATTCCATCTATAATCCTGACCTGATCCTGTCTGAGTTTTGCTGCCACGTCAGCTATTTATTTTGATTGTTAAAGTGATTATTATTTTACAATCTCGCCTCCGAGTTCTGCATGCGCAAATGGGTTCGTTCCTGCTCAGCTCCCTCTGAAAATTGTGACAGAGGCATGTTGAGAGGTTTGTGTCCACCTGCCTCTCAGTGCTGTTGATCATGAAGGGGGTTACAGAAGGTCACAGCTTATGGGACAACTAGAGTCTTTGCTCTGATGCTTTGAGTAACAAACATCAGGGATGTCCCAGACGCTCATGTAGCAGTGGATATAAAGACGTTTGGATGGGAACAGATTTATTGGTTGAGATGTGTTTGTAGCTTCTTACTTTTACTGCAGTATACTTTTTGTAAGCTATTATGCTTTGACAACATAACCATGGAAACAGACGATACACATTTTGAACATGTGAACTATGTTTGTGTGTAAGCAGAATGAACAGGGACTGACTGGTTTATTTGGAATTTGGGGTGTTTTGTCTAAAAATTTATATCTTTTGTTTGTATTTTAAGAATGTTTTATTTCTTTTTTTAAAACAAAAATAAAATGCCTTCCATCAAACAAGTGTGAATAAAATCATACTTTCTTTGTAGGACTCGCTTGTTGTATCCTACCATCGTTAATCGATGTCCTGAATAAAGACTGAACGGGTCACCTGTTAATAAGAGTTCCAAACAGCAGCCTAACGGTCCTCTGGATGTTTTCAGAGCACAGCCAGCTCCACTGCTCCTTCATCAGCAGAGACAGGATGTTCAGAGCTACATCAGCCAGCACCATCTCACCTGCAGTGCCAACAACACACAACAAAAACACAACTCGTTGTGACACACAACAAAATAATTACAGTGCTGCTCAGGTAAAGTTTCATTGATTAAAATGTTCATTAGCTAAAACATAGTGTCACATCTGATTGACAGATAATGTGCAAAAAACACCACACTAAGCATTTCACAATCAAGAATAAAAGGTCATATGTTTTTTAAGTGCAGGTTTTCTGAGAAACAACTTCATACATTTATTAACACTGCCCTCTCGTGGTTAAATTATGACAGATTTACAGAGGAGAGCTTGTTTTGTTCCAGGTTGTTTCCTCCCACAGACCATAAACATGAACTTAATGTTAATTGACCAAAAAAATCCATGCTGATGAAGCTTTCCGGATGGAAGGTGAAACGTTTCAGCAAATAAAGAAACTGTCCAGATGACCTGACTGAAAATTGTTGGATTAATGTTAATTGGTAACTAAATTATCCCTAGGTGTGAGAGAGTGTAAATGGTCATTTGTCTGTGTCCCTGTGATGGACATGAAACCTGCCCAGGGTGTCTGTATGTGAGCAGCCTCTCATAGTGCCTGCTGAAGACAGGCACCAGATCCCCTGCAAC
Source organism: Nematolebias whitei (assembly GCF_014905685.2). Taxonomy (NCBI): domain Eukaryota; kingdom Metazoa; phylum Chordata; class Actinopteri; order Cyprinodontiformes; family Rivulidae; genus Nematolebias; species Nematolebias whitei. The sequence goes on from NW_023619717.1 coordinate 6,214, forward strand.
CCTGAAACGAAAAGAAAATGGATATATGGATACCATGTATCTGAAGAAAGTCCATATATGAGCAGTGAGAACATGTAGCACCACACAAAATGGTCGGCAGGCGAACCTGTGACTGTCTCTTTGTGAGGTGACAGGTCCAACAATTGACCCGCTGATCCACCCTCATACATTTCCAGACATTAATATTTGAAAGATTTTAAACAATTTTTGATGCTTCCCAAAAAAACTACATTTTTTGTAAATGTTTTATCTGTATGCTTTAAAAACTGAAAAACCAAATGGTGCACAAAAGATGGACAGCAGGAGGAAAAGTGTTTCTAACTATGTGTGCCGCAGCATGGCAACTCTGATGAGAGCTCCACTTCGACTCGCACTTTCTTTTGTTCATTGTTTTGTTTTGACTTTTTGCACATGCATTGCACTCCCACGCTATGGGTATGGCCACGACGCACTTGTGATCGTCAGTGAGTGGGGACTTTGGGCTGACTTTCGGGGACTCGGTGACGAACATTTTCCCCTGGGTCCATTGTTGACTTGGGTGCTGTTAAGAGGAAAACATGGAAAGGGAAGAGAGCCAGTGTTTTGTGCAATACATGCCAGAGACGCAGCTAACCCTCACATTAAAAACGTTACTAGAACTGCCTTCTTCCACCTGCGTAATATAACTAAAATTAGAAACATCTTGTCTAAAAATGATGCAGAAAAACTAGTTCATGCATTTGCCACATCTAGACTGGACTATTGCAATGGTTTATTATCTGGGTGTCCAAATACTTCTTCAAAAAGTCTTCAGTTGATCCAAAATGCTGCTGCCAGAGTCTTAACTGGTTAGTAGGAGAAATCATATCTCTCCAGTTTTAGCTTCTCTCCACTGGCTCCCTGTCAAGTCCAGAATTGAATTTAAAATCTTACTTCTAACCTACAAAACTCTCAACAACCTAGCTCCATCTTATATTCAAGATCTTATTTTCCTAACAGAGCACTTTGCTCTCAAACTGCAGGCTTACTCGCAGTCCCAAGAGTTTCCAAAAACAGAAAGGGAGGAAGATCTTTCAGTTATCAGGCTCCTCTCTTGTGGAACCAACTTCCACTTTCTGTCCATGAGGCTGACACATTGTCCAGTTTTTAAACTGGACTTAAAACTTTCCTTTTTGATACATCCTATAGTTAGGGTTGGCTTGTTATGCTGCTATAGGCTTAGACTAATAGAGGACAAATTTATCTCATTTCCTTAAATGATTTTTTTTTAATTTAATAGTTTTCATTTGATACTATTTCTATCTCAACATGATTTTGACCTGCCATTGTGTATCTGTTCCTACCAAATCCAGCCGATGGCCACTTGTCCTGAGTCTGGTTCTGCAAAAGGTTTCTTCGTCATGAAGGTGTTTTTCATTTCTACTGTCACCTTCATGCTTGCTCAAGATGCGAGTTCTGTGATGGAGTTAAATTAAAAGCAGTCTGCTCCTCAGATCCATCCATCCATCCATCCATTATCTTTTACCCGCTTCTTCCATTTTGGGTCACGGGGGTCACCGGTGCCCATGTCCAGCAATCACTGTGCGAGGGGCGGGGGTACACCCTGGACGGGTTGCAAGTCTATCACAGGGCCACATAGAGACAAACGAGACAAACAACCACCCACTCTCTCACTCACGCCTAGGGACAATTTTAGAGTTACCAATCAGCCTAAGTCGCATGTTTATGGTCTGTGGGAGGAAACCGGAGTACCCGGAGAAAACCCACGCATGCACGGAGAGAACATGCAAACTCCACCCAGAAAGGCCCCCGGACCAGGATTTGAACTAGGGACCTGCTCGCTGAGAGGCAGCAGCTCTACCAGTTGTGCCACCGTGCTGCCTCCTCAGATAAATAATGTTAAATTATTTTTATAATAATAATAATAATAATTTATTCAATTTGTACTGCACTTTACATTTTGCAACCTCAAAGTGCTACAATATAAAACATCTAGAAAGAATAAAACATGGACTAAAAAAAAGCACAAAAAATTAAATAAAATTAAAGCTGCAAGCAGCATTGGAGGCCCTCGCAGCAAAGCGCCGCTCCGGCCTTATGGCGACCGCGGGAGCTCCAGCTAGTCCACTCAGTCGCCATTGTGAACGTTCTCGTGTAAGTCCCGCACACGTTCACCACGGTGCGCATTTCCCGAGTTTTCAACATTGCCTTCCGTCCATGTCCAGCTGCAGGTCTTACAAGTGTAGGCGAAATTTTACCTTCTAGACAGGAGTTATGGTGACTTACTGTTTTGTTGATAATGTTTGACAAGCACTTCCTTTATGCTTTTCAACATGTCATGTGTGGTAATCAACAGTTAGCGAACAAAGTTTCAGTCTACTATCTTACACAGTG
>NW_023619718.1:0-8577 GCF_014905685.2 Nematolebias whitei
CTGTTGTGTTGTGATCTTGGTCCAAACCCTCACGAGAGTTCCTTACAGAACTATCGGGCCATTATGGACCACTCACACGCAGCAGAATGGCAGTCTGGTGTCGAGGGAGCTATTTGCAAGTTAGAAACTAACATGGAGGAAATAGTTTGTTTACTCAAGTCACCCTCTTCTCCCGAGCCAGTTCAAGTCTGTCCGGTTCCAACCCGGGAACCTAGACTCTCGCCACCTGAGGCATTTTCTGGAGTACCCGACCAATGCCGCCCCTTTATCACACAATGCGAGATCCACTTCCAACTTCAACCCTCCATGTTTTCCTGCGACCGCTCCAAAGTCGCATATATGATCTCTCTTTTAACAGGCAAGGCCAAAATATGGGGGACTTCAGAGTGGCAAAGAGACTCACATTTTGTTTACTCCCTCCAAAGCTTCAAGAAGGAGTTATGCCGAGTTTTTGACCCAGTTCTTCCGGAACGAGAGGCTGCCAGACGACTGTTCGACATCAAGCAAGGTAACCGTCGCGTCACAGATTATATCATTGACTTTCATTCAGTATCGTCTGGCAGCCACTGGAATGACGAGGCATTAACCGATGCCTTTTATCGAGGTTTGGACGACGCCATTAAGGACGGTCTGGCAACCCAGAGACTTCCTGAGACGTTACAAGGGTTGGAGGACGTTGCCACAAGACTCGACCTCCGATTGGCTGAACGCTCACGGGAGAGGAAGACCGTGACGTCATCTTCCGTCAGGCAGCGCGGTGAGTTCGGCGCTCACACTAAGACATTGGACTTACCTCCTGTTTCTTCACCTCGTCCGGCAGTGGAGCCTCGGCAGCAGATACCACGTCCAGCTGAGGAGCCAATGCAGCTGGGACGGAGCAGACTCACACCGGCGGAGCGGGATCACCGTCGTAGGAATCAGCTGTGTTTCTATTGCGGCAACGCTGGACACGCCGTCTACTCATGTCCGGTAAAAGGCGGGGCTCAATAAACGAGAGGAGATGTTTATTGAGTCGCGCATCCACGTCCTCAGTCTCCTCACCATTCGTCATCCCCGCCGAGATCTGCGTTCCGGGTAAGATCCGTTCCACTATCAAAGTTTTTATTGACTCTGGGGCCGATACGGAATTTTTGGACTATGATTTCGCTGTTACTGCCGGAATTAAAATCCTACAGTCATCTAAGAGCCATTCCGTTGTCGCTCTTGATGGCCACCCTCTCAACTCCTCCTCCCAGGTCTCAGAACCCGTCACTTTATGTTTAGGTGGTAATCACAAGGAACTAGCTTTCTTATAATAAACTCTCCTGAGACCCCTGTAGTCTTGGGTGCCACCTGGCTGTCTAAACATAATCCACACTTAGATTGGAGGCGGAGGGAGATTTTGGGATGGTCAGAGGAATGTCTCTCAACCTGCCTTTATGAAGCAGTGGTTCCTTCAGACTGTTACTCAGTCGTCTAGTTATTATCCGGATTTGGCTAAGGTTCCCACTGAATATCATGACCTCAAGGAGGTATTTAATAAAGTCAAGGCCACGTCGTTACCTCCGCACAGACCCTATGACTGCCCCATTGACTTAATGCCCAGAACCACACCACCCAGAGGGGGCCTTTATTCTTTATCCCCACCAGAACAAGAGGCCATGAAAACTTATATTCAGGAGTCCCTGCAAGCTGGGATCATCAGACCTTCGGTCTCTCCTGCAGGGGCCGGTTTCTTTTTTGTAAAGAAAAAGGATCAGACTCTCCGGCCCTGCATTGATTTTAGAGGTCTAAACAAGATCACTGTGAAGACCAAGTACCCGTTACCCTTAATGAACACTGCGTTTGACCTTCTGCAGGGATCCAAGGTCTTCACTAAGCTCGACCTCCGTAATGCCTACCATCTGGTTCGTATCAGAGAGGGGGACGAGTGGAAGACTGCATTCAACACACCCACTGGACATTATGAATATTTGGTGATCCCATTTGGGCTCACCAATGCTCCTGCAGTATTTCAATCTCTAGTAAATGATGTACTTAGAGATATGGTTAACAAGTCTGTTTTTGTTTATCTTGATGATATTTTGATTTTTTCCAAAGACAATGATTCTCATAAGAAACATGTGAGATCTGTTTTAACCCGGCTTCTGCAAAATGGACTGTATGTAAAAGCCGAGAAATGTGAGTTTCACACTACCTCCACTACCTTCCTGGGCTTTGTTGTTTCCCCAGACTCTGTATCCATGGACTCTTGCAAGGTGGCTGCTGTGGTGGACTGGCCCACTCCCAAGGACCGGAAGCAACTACAACGCTTTCTGGGGTTTGCAAATTTTTATAGACGCTTTATAAAAGGTTATAGCCAACTCGCTAAGCCACTTCACGAACTTACCTCATCTAAGTCACATTTTGTTTGGTCCACCGCAGCAGCCAAAGCCTTTTATGAACTCAAAAACTTGTTTTCTTCAGCTCCTATCCTCCGGGCCCCCAACCCCGACGAGCCCTTTGTCGTCGAGGTCGATGCCTCCAGTACTGGGGTGGGGGCCATTCTTAGTCAGCGCAGCCTGGAGGGACGCCTGCATCCTTGTGCTTTCTTTTCCAAGGGTCTCTCCGAGGCAGAAAGAAACTATGACATTGGGGATCGGGAGCTGCTGGCCGTCAAACTCGCCCTTGAGGAGTGGAGACACTGGTTGGAGGGCTCCAGGTTCCCATTTTTGGTTTGGACTGACCATAAGAACCTGGAGTACCTCAAATCCGCTCGTCGCCTCAACCCCCGTCAGGCCAGGTGGGCGTTGTTCTTTTCACGTTTCAACTTCACTTTGTCTTATCGCCCTGGTGAAAAGAATATCAAGCCTGATGCCTTGTCTCGCATCCTGGAGAAGGATGAAGTCCCTTCCTCTCAGGAGGATCAGTTTATCCTCCCTGAGACTGCCCGCCTGGCCATTACCCAGCTAGAGTTGGATCTGAGGGCCTCCAACCAGACCGATCCTCCCCCACCTAGATGCCCATCCAACCGTTTATTTGTCCCTTCCAACATGGTTAAACAGGTTTTGGATTTCACCCACAGTTCTCGTCTGTTCTGTCATCCTGGTTTAAGTAAAACGTTGTCCCTGGTTAGGTCCCAGTTTTGGTGGGAGACCTTATTTCAGGATGTCCAATCCTATGTGCGATCCTGCCCCTCCTGTTCCCAATCCAAACCCTCCAAGCGCCCTCCTTCAGGGCTGTTACGCCCTCTTCCCTGTCCTTCTCGTCCCTGGTCGCACATAGGAATGGATTTTATTACAGGTCTTCCACCATCCAATTCTCACTCTGTCATCCTCACGGTTGTGGACCGTTTTTCTAAAATGGTCCATTTGATTCCTCTCCCCAAACTACCATCCTCCAAGGAACTCGCTCTGATCATGGCCAGGGAGGTTTTTAGGCTCCACGGCCTACCCACGAACATTGTTTCCGACAGGGGTCCTCAGTTTGTCTCTCTCTTTTGGAGGGAGTTTTGCTCCCTCCTGGGCATTGACATTAGCCTCTCCTCTGGGTTTCACCCTGAAACCGATGGCCAGACGGAGAGGGCTAATCAGGAGGTTGAGGGCAAGCTGAGAATTCTATGTCAACAGGACCCCGAGAAGTGGAGCTCCTCCCTGCCTTGGGTGGAACATGCCCTTAACTCCATCCCTTCCTCGGCCACCGGTTTGTCCCCTTTTTATGTTGTCTTTGGTTATCAACCCCCTGTCGTCTCTCTCCAGGAGAGGGAGACTTCTGTCCCCTCCGCTCATCTGGCCGCCCTACGCTGCCAGAGGGTTTGGAGGAAGGCCAGATGTGCCTTGTTAAAGAGTAGAGCGGCCTAGCGCAAGCAGGCCGACTGCCGTAGAACCCCCCAACCCGATTACTCCATAGGCCAAAAGGTGTGGTTGTCCACCAAGAATCTCCCGCTTAAGCTTCAGTCCCGTAAACTGGCCCCTCGCTTCATTGGTCCCTTTCCCATTTCCAAAGTCGTCAACCCTGTGTCTGTTCGCTTGACTCTCCCCAAGTCCCTCCGTGTCCATCCCACCTTCCACGTTTCTTGTGTCAAACCGGTGGTCTCCTCCCCTTTTCATGCCCCTGCTCACGCCCCTCCACCCGCCCGCTTCATTGGTGGTGGTCCTGTCTATACTGTTCGCCGTCTCCTTCGCTCTAGGCGGAGGGGACGGGGGGTTCAGTACCTTGTCGACTGGGAGGGGTACGGTCCTGAGGAACGTTCCTGGGTCCCCTCCCGTCACATCCTCGACAGGACCCTCATCGCCGACTTCCACGCTCTCCATCCAGGTCAGCCAGGTGGAACGCCAGGAGGCGTTCCTTGAGGGGGGATCTGTCATGAATCACGTCCCTGTGTTTAGATCTTTATCACTCTGTTCACTAGTTCTGGTTTCTCAGTCCTGTTCTGTTCTTTTCCTCCTCACTCCTAATCTTCTTCTACCTGGTTCTCATGTGTGTGTGTGTATGTGGAGAACCAGTCTGTCCACTCTGCATGTTGGTGAAGGCTGACTGCACTAATTGTCTGCACTGCAGTCAGCTGGCCTGATTATCTCAGACTGGCTGCACCTGTTCTCTCCACCCTTTATAAGCAGCACCCAGTCAACTCTTCGGTGCCCGATAGTTGAAAACTCTTTGTAGTTAGTAAGTATCTCGCGTTCATGCCTGTAGTCCTTGTTCCCCTCTCTTGTCCCTGTTCAAGTCCTCGCTCCTTGTTTTGCCCACCACGCTACCTGTCCCTTTTTCTGGTTGTCCTCCCCTTCTTGTTTGGCCTGATCTCTTGGTTCCTTGACCCTCCGCCTGCCCGACCACCGATCTGCCTGCTCCTCTGGTACTGCCTGACATCTGCTTCATGTTACTGGACCTTGGAAAGCCTGACCACCCCTTTTGGATCACGGACTCTGGCCACGCAGACAGCTGCGGCCGACTGTCGTCCTTCACCGGACTCAGCCCTTCCAGCAGCTGCAGATCTGAACACTTCAACCCTTCAGGACCCTTGAGATCATCTGAGACGGTTAGTGGTTTTTCCTTGTTGACTGTTCTCCACGTTCTGGTAATCAGCACGACCACTAACCGTTCTCTGCTTCGTAGAACTGTTCCCGCTATCCAACCGACACCAGAACCCGAACCAGAACCCAGACCGGCACCAGGACCGGCTGTCACTTCCTCCCTTGAAACAATAAACACATTATTATTTATCGTCATTCTGTTGTGTTGTGATCTTGGTCCAAACCCTCACGAGAGTTCCTTACACAACCACTGTATAGAATGATTCTTTCAGCAAAATCACAATTTTAGCCAGCTTTTCATAGCTTGACTTTGTAATTTCTGTAGAGGTCACACTCTCTGCAACCTCCATCAGATTGTCCAATAACTCTTTTGGGTTCATGCTGTCCACCTGTTCACCATATGGATGTAAGGATTCTGTGAGCAGCGTCAACGCTCTCTCTAAACAGTCCTTCATCTCATAAGGATCAAAATCCTTTTCTATCACACCTGTCATGGTTATTCACTGTGTAGCCTTATCTGTGTAAACAGTTGCCAACCTCAGAAGTTTTTTAACAGGTAAATATTTGTATGCAAGTGTTATGTGAGGTTCACACACTTTTTAGCTCTGGGTTCACTGAAGTACTGTAATAAGTCAACTTATTCAAATGTGGGCACCTATTTGTAGGTTTTACCCCAATTCATGAATATTCTTAAGTAAATGCTTCTCTGCAGTGTTACTTTTTAATGTGCTTATTTTTAACAGATACAAGAACCAGCTTCTTAGTGATATTTACTCTAAAGCACTTAACATTAAATAAACCTGCAATTTTTCTAAAAGTTTAAAGCAACTTTAGTTTTAAAACGCTTTCTTAAGCCGTTTTTTTTTTTTACAGAAATTCGCTATTTTAACAGTTACTCATTAAACCAGGTGGGTGAAAAGAGAAAGAAAAATGATGATGAGGAATAATCAGTCTCCCCTTCAGGAAAACTGTTATACTCCTCTTTTCCTGCCATTATCTTCTATTTAAAATAAATATGAAGATGTGTTGTTTTAGGTGGTAAAAATAAATCAGAAACGTTTCCTTTTTCTGATATAATTACTCTTATTTAGTGGTCTAGCAATTAAACGTGTATTATCTTTTCAGCAAATGAGTAAACTTTATCAACTCTGTGAATATCTGGACTGTATCTTTTAAAAAGTTTCTAATTTTTCATTCTGCACCTCTGTCTGAGGAATTTAGTGAATGAAAAATGTCCTGGTAAATGCCTTTCTTGCATAAATACCTTAATCACTTTTTAAATGCAAGATAACAGTAATAATTCAGCTTGAAGAAGGTTTATTAACTCAAAAATGCGTCTGACAGAAATAAGCACGTCTAATTTCACCAAAATAACTTAAAAACGAAGTGAAACTGTGATTTCAAGTTTCCAACAGCAGGTGGTGGTGTTAGCTTTATACCAGCAGGAGCCTATGACAACTTCCTGTGGACGTTCTGTTGACATCCTGTCGTTAGCCGCTTAGCTTAAAATTAGCATCGGCTAAACTCGGTTAAATCAACATTTCTGAACGGATTTAAAGCTTAAACGTGGCGTTGTTTCAACAAGCACGACTTCTTTGCATGAAACATGAGTTTTGTGGGACATGTGGCTGCTCCATTTAGTGATTTTAAGCACAGAAAAGGCTTCGGTTCAACCGAGCTTTACAACCTGACATCAGAGGAAGTGACGCAGACACGTCACTCATTTCTCAGCGTATCAGAGCGTTCCACACGGCCGTTTTCAACCAATCACAGAGACAAACAGTGGGGGTGGGTTTTATATCGCTGACTCAGAGGAAGTGACGCAGACACGTCACTCATTTCTCAGCGAATCAGGGCGACCCAACTCAGCGGTTTTCGACCAATCGCTGCTCGCCATTTCAGCTAGCGTGTTAGCATTTAGCCTGAAAAAGTCCGTCAACTTTCTGTCCATTAACTTTCAAAATGCACTATTTTCTGTTAAAAATGTAACTAATAAGCTCTCAAAGCTCCACTGAGACTTCGCTCAGTCCTTAAAATGTCTCTCCATCCATTTAAAACACTCGTTCGGACTTATCAGAACCGAGCCGGACCAGAACCGGGTCTGCAGCAGAACCTCCGTCCGTTTAAACAGAATCCACGTTTTTCACAAACCCAGCTTCTTGTTACATAACAGATGTACAAATTTAGCTTTCAAACGAAACCCATTGACCTTATTTCAGCTTTCAAAACATCACAAGCTGCAAGCTTTCTCTGAGCCCCGCAGCTGCGCTGCGTTTCACACAGCCACAATCTGCACTTTTCATTTTATGCCAACATGCTAATTCAATTGTTACACGAATACAGTCCTTTTATGAACCTGTCACGGGCCACCAGTATGTAGATGAACATATACTGTGATATATTCATAAATTAAACGGATTCATTCATTTTTCTGGACTGAATAATAACGTGCATTGAATTTAATTAAATGTAACGTGAGGCGTTAATTTTCTTTGACCCATCAAATGAATGTGGTCATTTATTTACAGAATTAAAGTTTAACACATCACACATTTACATTAATTTGGCAAATTGAAAAATAACAACATGGCTAATTTAGCAAGCTGTACAATTAGAAACCATACGGCGATGGTTTCCCTTGCTTCCAGCTGTACAACAGACATTTCTAAAAATATCTGGAATGATTTCTAGCAGATAGAAGAGTTTAAAGATGGAAATTGAAGTTTAAGTTGAGAGAAAGGATGGATGAGGGAAATGTGTGTGTCGGCATCAGAACGGCACTCTCCGGTGAACTCCCAGCTTCTTTCTCGGTACACTTAGGTGGTGTGAATCAACTCTTTACCTGTAGCAGGTGACTCCACTGGTACGGAGTTCCATGTAATGCACCCTTTCAGCGTCTCCGTAGGAACAGCTGTGAATCGTCCGAAGTAGCGCCGGTATTCCGTCTGACACAGGTTCACCTCTCGGTGGACTCACATGAGTGGAGTCCATCAGAAGTTCCACTCAGATGTGGAAGATTGCATAATTCCCACAAGACTCGGAAGAGCTCTGGATCATGCCTGGACTTCTGTTCTCCCAGCACTTCTTCCGTTCAGCTCTGCTCCCAGAACTGAACTCGACTGCACTCGACTGGAGCTGCAAACAACTGAAGCCTGAAGCCACTGGTTTGAACTAGGAAGTACCGACATTTAAAGAGTTCTATTTCCGGTTCATTTGGGAGGTTCCTGATTGGTCAATTCGACCAGACAGGGGTGTGTTTTTGTGACGTAAGAGGTCACTAGAAGTCAGAAAAACAGAAAATGTTTTGGAACAGATTGAAAATGTTTTTAGAGACAGACGAGAGAAATGTTTGGACGAGTTGGGTGAAAACAGGCGCCAGCTTCTCTATTTACGTCTGAGAGGATTTAAAAACATGACAGTTCGTTCCAACAACTTGTTTTGCGTTTGACTCCAACCTTGGACCAACTTACACTTGCTCATTCAAAGACAGAAAATCAGAAAATGCATAATTACTCTGTAGCAGACCTTAACGTGATTTATACTTTGAATGAGGATTAAAAATCACTAATACTGTTTCACAGTTGAT
>NW_023619719.1:0-8574 GCF_014905685.2 Nematolebias whitei
TCTCTGGAGAATAATGTAAGAGAGGATTTTGTGTGGGTACCCATTCCCGGAGAGCAAGACAGCGCCTTATCAAAGGACCCAAATTCTTTGCTTCACCACCACTCGTGACCTTCAATGACACATGAGGAGCTGATATATCACCAAGCATATACAGTTCTGTCAGTGGTTCTGGCAATTTTACAGCTGCTGCCACTCCCTCAGAACCAACATAAATGTCCATCAGTTCCACCACTGTGTATTCGCCAGTCTCTTGACAATGTTCCAGAAGACCCGCCCAGAGTTCATCATAGGTCTCGTCACCACACAGTTCATAATTCAGTGTACAGTGGGCCTTATCAGGAGGCGAGTCAAATAGTCTTATGACGTTGATCCAGGCGTCCCAGCTGTTTAGGGTGTCACACAAGGATGTAGTGGGGAAATCAGGCACAGCCCCCTACCAAACCAGCTTGAAGTTCAGCTGAACAGGACTCATCCAAAGTGCCAAGGGTTTGGATCATCTGATGCAGTGAGCATTTCACCGTCGCACAGCACTGGACCGTACCATCAGGGAAGGTTAGTTGTACACTGTCAGGTGTCATCATCAAAGTCACATTCTGATCACACAGGATGTCCCTTCCCAGCAAGTTCACTGGACATGAATCCGAAATCAAAAAAGAATGTTCAAACCGCAGATTGTTCCACACACAAGGAACATATGTGGACAGGGGCCACTCCTCAGTATTGCCCAAAAATCCAACAACAGGTACAGTATTCATAAATCGAGGGAGTGGGGTGTTTACCGTTGAATACCTGGCTCCTGTATCAACCATACACATGTGATTTCGGCCATTAATGGTGACTGAAACCAAAGGTTCAGGATACAAGACGCCACCTACTGCCGATCCTGGGCACCCCTATTGAACTGGAAACTGACCTGGGGCCTGATGACGAGCCCCCGGTAAAGGGCCAGGCTGAGTAAAAGAAGGAACAGTTTGTGGTGGTGGATAAACATCATATGGGTAATGAAGTGGTGTCACTTCCTGTCTCAAGTATTCCTGATTAGCAGATGGACACCGATTAGCCCAATGTCCAAAAACACCACACAGAAAACACATGTCTGTGCGCTTCTGTCGTTTGGGTCTCTGGCCTCTGTTCCATGACCCAACTGGGCCCTGAGGTCTCTGCTGATACGAATAATCAAAGGAAGCAGCAGGACCCGTAACAATTGGAGGTGGCTGTAGTTGAGGCATCTGTTTAGCATTTAGTTTGGTGAGATTTATCTTTTCGCGTAAATCCTTCAACTGAGCCTTAGCAAGCTGTCTCTAAAGACCTTAATTCCTTGTCATCTGACTCTTTCTTATCCAAATGTTGGTCCACAAAATGTACTACGTGAGCTGCCCACAAGTCATAATCCATCCTACTCAGGCCCACAACAGAGGTCAAACAGTCTTTGACCTCATCTGACAGAGAGTTCTCCACAGCCCCCCTAAATAACAACTGTGTAGTGGGGTCAACAGTTGGGTCATGGCCAGTCCTGTTTTCCCACAACAGTCTCACTCTAGACAAATATGCAGTGCCCCTCTCTGTAACTGTAGGAGGTATTTCGCACAAGTCTGTTGATTTCATAGAAGTAGGATATTTCTCCCTGATAACCGGCCACAATGCCTGTACATGCTCCTGCAAAGTACTGTTATCTGGATCGTGTCGAGTACCAGCAGCCTGTTCAATTTCATTGAGGCTCTCAAATGATGTGCATGCTGTAAAAACCCTCCTCCAATCTCCCAGGCATGGGACAATTCTAGCACAGGCTTCTAAAAAGGCCTTAATCCATGCATTTCCACCTTTCTGAATATCTGGCAACTTTTCTTTAATCAACTGCATGTCTTGTAAGCTGAAAGGTGTATAAGTATGTTTGCAGACTCCATCTGCTGTTGTGGACGTCACCAGAGGCATCATAAGATGTGGAGGCGAGGCTGAATCATTACATGAATGAACATTTGCTGAACTCCTAACTAAACGACCTGTACTCTGTCTCTGCCATTTGGCAACATGAACATGTGAAGACTGGGTGTTTTATGAAATTTCTTATACAAGGTTCGTGAACGGTCGGCCCCGATGATTCACATGAGAGGAAATAAATCAGAGGAGACTGTTACTGCTAGAAATAATAGTGTCATTTATTAATCTGCCACAGAAAAACAGCCAAGCAAAAAAACATGTACACTCGTACACTCTTAACACACAAATTGATATGAAAGTCCTCTCACCGTTGACACTTTGATCGGGAAGCCTTTCGACCTGATGACAGGTAAATCACATAGAAACTGCTGGGCACCGCGCGCGCTGGCCCTCAGCAAGACTTCTGACTTCCCTTGCCTGTCACACCTCCTATATACCCCTCCCTGACCGGATCGCGTGAGAGCAATGAAAAACAAGTTTGATGATTGTCAGGAGGACAGATCTCATTAAAACATGTTTTCCATCATCAAAGCAGTCTGTGCAACAGAGCGATGGCTCATAAAAACATGTCCTTCAAACCCAAAGTGTGGGTGGATGAAAGACCTGTCTACATCAAACCTTGGGTCACTGTAACCTTAAGATGGGCCAGATCCCAGGTTAAAGCATCCCCCAGAGGACTTTAATTACTCCAAAACACATCTGCAGCACAGGCCTGACTTTGGACAGATAAGCTGCATATAAAGTGAGTATAAATTGACATAAAAGCATCAAAATAATCATTCCTATATCATTCCACCCTTGCCTTTTATGGCAATTTAGACATTTAATTCTGAAAAGTAACACACACAAAATATATGTTTGAATAGGCATAAAGGCAACTTTCATTCCACCCTTTGCCTTTATGGCATGTAAAACATAATAAACTTACTCACAAAGTTAAGAAAATCCAGACGAGTTTCAAACCCCTGGAACGTTTGATTTATTACATTCCCACTGACACGATCATTGTAAATCAAAACATCTGGTAGGTGTTCAGGTTCGAGTGTGATTATATATATATATTTTTTTTTTTCCTACCAAACCATGTACCAAGCTGTATTATAAATTTCCTGATTAATTCTTTTTTTTTAAACCCTCCTAATATAAAAACAAGTTCCCAAAATACACAAAGTTAATACAGAGATACATAGATCAAACTAGTTATTCTTCTTTTTACTAAACAAGCAAAAGAGATACTGAATTTTTTTTTTCGCCGTAGATAATATTCCTGCGAATATATCCCACCAATGGTGAGCCAACGTCTACACTATTAGTTTAGCCACATGTAAAAACCTTTCTTTGAGCCATGCAGGTGGACACTGTTAGATCAGACACGTTTAGACTTATGAGATTCAATCATTCGTTTCAGCTCTGTAGACCCATTTCAATGCGCATTTTGAAACGGTCTAGGGAGACTCGCCAGGGTACGTGCAAAGTTTGCCATTGTACCTCTGTTAGTCGAGTGGTGGAACTATAATTAGTTAATTGATAAGTCTGGTTGTTCCAAGTCCACAGATGTACACCATACACACATTCAGAAAAAGGCACCTCAGGTAATTGAGGATGACTTTTTATTGTTGCTATCAAACTAGGTCTCTAGCCTAGTTCATGAGTCCAACCACACAATACCTTGTCTCTGGTTAAACATGGGTTAACATGACCTAATTTCAGCATACATATCACTCCTTTATCAGCTGTCTCGCATAATTGCATGTCATATGTGAGATTTGTCTGTGGCTCAAACCAGTCACCCTGTATTTTTAAAAACCAGTGTCCTTGTACAGTTATTAAAGGCAAAATGTGATATTTGCATAACTGTGGTTGCCTTCATTACATTTTGTCAATTCAGGTTTCAAAATTACCCAGTAGGAACTGGAAATGTTCCATACTCTCCTCCAGTCAATCATGATTCGATGTGGTCACCACCCTCTGGCAGCGCTCCTTCTGCAGCTGTGCATGGAAAAATTGTAAGGTACACAGGAAAACAAGTTCAAAGCTTCAATTATGTTGGAGAGCACTTTTTCTGTGCTCCCCCACATCTTCAGCTGCCAGTTTTATTTATTTTATCAGTATTTTGACCGTTTCTTCTTGAGTCATGACAACTGATGGCATCCAGACTCCAACTTGGGTAACTGCCAACGAAGCACGTCTCCTCCTTCTCCTTAATTGGCAGTAAAATCAAACTTCGTTCTCTTTTTTTTTTCCTCTTTCATCTGGTTTAGCATGCCCGACACTCGTACATAGGGCACAACTGTCGTGCCCTATCAGGCAGCTTTTTGTGTTTCAAACATGTGAAGTTACTTTGCACTCAGATCTTGCTTGTATCTTTTCAACTAAACGTGAACACCTGATCCTCCTCCAAGACACATCCTGGTGTTGCTGATGAGGCGTTGACCATCAGCGACAAGGCACGTGATGCCCAAACAGCCTGCACTCCCATCTGACTGGCACCTGTCGCCAGCTTCTCATGTTGTCCTCTCTCCATCCAGTCCGCAAAGATCAATGCTGTAGAGGCAAAAAGTACTGCTTACAGATAGAGGGAGAATCATTAGTTTTCTCTTATATAACATTTGTTTACAGATACATTCACCCATTTTTCTTCTCCTGCCTCTGGGATATTGCAGACCCAGACCAATTTTATAACTTGAATTTGACCTGAAATCAATATCACTGGCTCTAGAATCCTCAGATCTAGTCCAGCAGATCCAGGAGTTGCTCTGACAGGCAGCTCTGCTCTGTCATCAATTTTCCACATCAATTTAAAGGAGTGGTGCCTGGTACAATGGGTCTGTTATTCAATTGAAACACAGCCTGCAACAAATTTACTTTCCAGTTTGTCAAATCATGTTTTTCATTAAATTTTTTGAACATTTTTTTTTAACAGTTCATTCTCTTAATCAGCCCAGCAGCTTGTGGATGATAAAGGAAATATGATAAATCCATTCAACATGTTTTTCAGCTGACCAGTCTTTCACCTGTTTTCTAGTAAAATGGGTCCCATTATCTGTTTGTATCTGAAGGGGAACCCCATAAAATTATTTCATCATACTAAGACATTTTAAAGTAGATGTCTGATTTGCATATTTACAAGGATGAGTCACCAACACACCTGAACATGTATCTACAACTAATCAAACAATTCTTCATACATAACCACTTCATGCAAAAAGTGTCAACAATTAACTTTTATTTATTAAAAATAAATCCTTCTTCTAGTCTTGGCCCCACTCAGAATATTTAGCTCATCAGTTTTTCCAAACTGAGGTGTTAACTTTTTCCACAGAACCCCTCTTGAAAAGAGCTGAACTTTCACTTTAAATGTGAAACATTTGCAAAACAAGATAGTGAAATTCTTTTTATCTCAGATATTTTTAGATACTTCGAGTTGTTTTTAGATGCTGTCAAAACTACAGCTGCAGGTAAACCATTCATAAACAACACATGATGCACTTCCTTCAAAGCAGCCAGCTTAACACATCCCCTTTAAGTGCTCTGATGACATATTTATTAGACATTTCAAATCCACCCTTTTTCCCTTCAACCATCTTGGCTTTAGGCATTTTAATTCATCCTTTGTGGCCCAAAATGTCAATGTTTGGGCCTTTTAATTTAACGTCAAAATCTGGGCTCTCTAATTCTGGACCTTTGATGTTCAATGTTGACAATATCTGCTTTTCAGAGTGTTGATGTCAACTTTTGGACCCTACTTTTGCCCCTTTAATCCAAATAATGGCTTCCAGCCCTCAGCTCTTCTGCTGACACATCATCCATCTCAGCTGCAGGCACTCCTGCCTGTATTAATGCCCTCCAGAAAGCAGAACGAGTAGGTTCCTGCATGTTTTTCCGGCCGTCCTTTCTCGGCCCACGACCCATGGATTGACTAAATGTTTTTTTGTTTTTTTCACGGTTTTCAGCTCTGTGTTCCAATCTCCGAGTTCCAACACTCTGCTTTGAACATCAGTCCTTGAAAAAACATGTAGATGATAATCTACAACCCAACGCACAGCGAGTGCATTCCTCACACACAGTCGAACCAATCTCTGCTCGCACTCCCCTAGGGTCACCCAATGTTAAATCAGACCAATCCGATGCTATCTGTCGGGCTGTCTCTACACAAACTTCAAACGACGGTCTCGAGTCTTGCAAAGCTCTGACTCAATGCGCTGAATTCATTACCTGACCTCCACCTTTATCCAACAGCCTAGATACTCGAGCATCTGTGGGTTGTGATATTTTAGACAAGTAAACAACCTCCTTGTCTCCCCAGATGCCACCGTCCCAACTCGACGGATCCCATCCGTCATCCAACCTTGTAACATAAGCTCCGACTCGCTTTGGTGAAATATCACGCTTGTTCTTCCTCATTTTTTCCCTTTTAAGCCTGCATATTTGCCCGACTGCACCCTCACGCTGTTTCTGCAGTATGCACTCTGTCTGTGCATCAGACAACAACTGCCTCTATTGCAACCACCGCTTATCTTTCTCCTGAACTTCCTCCACACACTTTTTCCATGCAGTCGCACAAACCCACATTCGGCGCTGCAAACCAGACACCGGCGCTTTCTTTCTCTTGAATTTTCCTCGCTTCATCCGGGACACCTGCTCCACCACCCCCTCAGCTACCCTGTTCATTCTCCCAAACTGAGCACCGAGCAACTGTATGTGCCGTTCATTCAACTAGCAGGTGGTCCTCACATTCTTGTTTGCTCCGTTGAGCCTGTAATTGCATTTTCTGACTTTCCTCTTTTTCCCCAGGCTACCGCACACATCCTCATATGACGCTGAAGCCCTGTCACTGGTGCCATCTTTCTGACCTCTATTGCCTGCAAAGTGGTCAAAACATCACCCGGACTATCTGCTTTCAGAAAAATTGTTCTAACAACTAGGATGGGCTTCTTCCCACCTCTCAAACACAACAAAAACAACTAGGATGGGCTTCTTCCCACCTCTCAAACACAACAAAAACAACTGGGATGGGGCTTCTTCCCATCCCGGCACAACTTTTTCTCTGTTCCCCTCACGCCTCCTCAGGCGTCTGGATCAACTTTTTCTCCGTTCAGCTCATGCCTCCTCAGGCATCTGGATCAACTTTTTCTCCGTTCAGCTCACGCCTCCTCAGGCGTCTGAATCAACTTTTTTCTGTTTTTAAACTCTCACACAAAGGCTTGGGGCGTCCCCCACACCTCTTAAACACAAAGCCAAACAAAGTTGGATAACTCTCCCAACCTGGCACAACCTCTTGTGGATTCTTTGTCCAGATGCACTTGCATCAACTTAACACTTTATTTTCCTTTCGTTGGAACACGGTGCAGCCGTTCAGAATTATTTATTTATTTTAATAATATCCCATCCTCGTCGCCAAAATGTTTTATGAAATTTCTTATACAAGGTTCGTGAACGGTCGGCCCCGATGATTCACACGAGAGGAAATAAATCAGAGGAGACTGTTACTGCTAGAAATAATAGTGTCATTTATTAATCTGTTACAGAAAAACAGCCAAGCAAAAAACATGTACATTCGTACACTCTTAACACACAAATTGATATGAAAGTCCTCTCACCGTTGACACCTTGATCGGGAAGCCTTTCGACCCGATGACAGGTAAATCACATCAAAACTGCTAGGCACCGCGCGCGCTGGCCCTCAGCAAGACTTCTGACTTCCCTTGCCTGTCACACCTCCTATATACCCCTCCCTGACCGGATCGCGTGAGAGCATTGAAAAATAAGTTTGATGATTGTCAGGAGGACAGATCTCATTAAAACATGTTTTCCATCATCAAAGCAGTCTGTGCAACAGAGCGATGGCTCATAAAAGCATGTCCTTCAAACCCAAAGTGTGAGTGGATGAAAGACCTGTCTACATCAAACCCTGGATCACTGTAACCTTAAGATGGGCCAGATCCCAGGTTAGAGCATCCCCCAGAGGACTTTAATTACTCCAAAACACATCTGCAGCACAGGCCTGACTTTGGACAGATAAGCTGCATATAAAGTGAGTATAAATTGACATAAAAGCATCAAAATAATCATTCCTATATCACTGGGTCTCCACCAATTCATGTTCAGAACCACAGGGCCTGAACTCAATCAGATCTGTCTGAACAGGTTGTTGAGAAGCACAAGCACCTTGAACAACAGGATTATATGAAAGACCCATTGTCTGCTGGCTGAATGAATGATTAGAGGATGGTGGCTGTGAAACATCTTCCCCCCTGCTCTGGTTATCAGCAGGGAAGACAGACGCACCTGGGTTGGAAAAATCTCCCATTAGTTTTTGTACATGACTCCGTAACATGTCACTATCTTGCAGTGATTTAGATTATAAAACACCCCCTGTTATCAGAAGTAAGTCAGAACCGGTACCAGGCTGATCTGGTTCCTCAGACGTGTATCCTCCTCCCAGAGAACGAACAGTCAATTCACTAAGAGGCATTTGTTTTTGTACGTCTGAGAGCAGTTGATTAACAACTGCATAAGGACTTTTGGAGTCATAGGGTGGGGGGCCAACACCCCCTTCCAAAGTCTGTAAAGGAGTAGTAGAAGGAGTTGTCAGTCGTACCAGGCACCGAGGTAGAAAGCTTCTCAGCACGCAAT
>NW_023619720.1:0-8574 GCF_014905685.2 Nematolebias whitei
ATTATATGACTTTTTCCAATGGATTACAGACTCTGTTTCCAAGGGGTTAAAGCATTGCTACAATGGAATTACCGAGACGATATGGGATTATAATCAACACAATGGAATACCAAGAACATTGTGGAATTACCTTGACTTTGTTTCCTTGCTGGATTACTTCTGACTTTAGTCTTCCTTGAAGGATTACTTCTGACTTTGGTCTTCCTTGCTGGATTACATCAAGCTCAAGGACATTTGAAGGTCTAAGTTCACGGTTGGAATTCATCCCCATGGACAGGTGATGATTTCCAAAGGGGGGACTGTAGTGAACCAGATAACCTCAAATCTACCAGATGGACAGAGACTGTTATTTTCATTGATCTGAATAAGTCTGGGCCATCTGATGAACTTTCTTTCTTGAATTAATCAAGCAGAAAAGACAATTCTTTATAATCATTACTGTCTTACAAATGTTTTGATAATCAAATTGTGTTAGTTCACTCAATGCTTTACAGGTTGAAAAGAACTACTAATTTTTATTTTACATAAACAGTAAGTAATGATTTTTGTTCCTCATTCAGAGAAGAAATCACCTGAATATGCCTTTCTTGATTTTCTGTCTGAAATGAGCAAGCTGTCGTAAGTATGTTAAAGGTTGGTTTTCGGTCAACTAAAATGTTTACCGAGAAAAATGTCATGTTTTACTATTTGAAAAGATTACAAAGTGTGAGACTCCACGAAGTCTGCTGTTGCTGAAATAATCTTTTCTGTATGTTGTAAACAATCCTTGACTTATGATAACATCTTACGTCACAAATCCACTCCTCTTTCTGGTCCTTCCACGAATCAGAAAGCTCTAAATTGAACAGGAAGTCGACCCAAATAAAATGTGGCAACTTCTCAGTTCATTGGATATAGAGAAGAGAAGGATTAGAGAATTATGAATGAGAGCTGACAAGAGAATGAGAGTTCTGAGAGATGCAGCCGGTTATGAAGAGTTTGGAGTTATGAAGAACCAGGGACGTTTGGGATTATAAGTCTGTTTTGAGCTAACCACGCACGACTCTCCGAGGATTTTTAGCTGTGCTTAACGGAGGCGCTGGAAACAGTCTGAAGGATGCTTACTGAGCTGATCTATCGTCAAACCAGGTAAAGGCTTCTTCTTCGACTAAAGTGTACCGTGGACGGGCTGAGGATCTGACGGAGCGTGCAATTTCTGGTTAAACAGATTAAACTTCCCTCACACAGTTCTCTGTAAGATAATCTCCTTTCACTCTAAAACCCACCTCTCTCTCATAAATCAGTACAGATATTTTAGAAATATCTTAAGCAAAGTCCTCAAATCACCGCCGAGTGATTTGAAGTTCATTTTCTGTGAAACTGTCTGTTATTATTTTCATATTTTGCCAAATTAATGTAAATGTTTGATGTTAAACTTTGATTCTGAAAATAAATGATTCCATTCATTTGATGGGTCAAAGATAAATAACGTCTCTCGTTACATTTCTGTTAAATTCAATGCACGACATTTACAGTCAGAAAAATGAAGAACTCGTGAATATTGTATGCATATATAATTCATATATTTGTCATACAACAAGTGACACGTACCTCACGTGACTCACTACAGGAGAAAGTAACTCACTTTGGTAGGGGCTTTGGGGCTTTTTAACTTTACAGACTTTTTCATCCAGCAAAAACGTATAAAAGGCAAGAAAGAAAAATGGAACAAATCCCCAAAGATATTATGTTCTCGTTAATTTTACACTTTTTATCGGGCCTTGAGGAGCTGCAATGACTCCATCTGCTCAGCCTGGAAGTATAAACTTGTTCTCTTTCCTTTTAAGATGACAAACGTGTGACGCATCTTTTTACTGATTATTGGTGTAATGCTTCTCTCTGAAGAGACCAAGAAACAAAGTGGCCGTGAAACCATCGGCTACACAAACTGAGCACAATTCACAACCGTAAAAATGTGCAAACCTGAATATTTGGTTCTCGTTTTATTTTGCCAGTTTCTGTGTGTGTTTGTTCATTTGTTTGCAGTGTTAGCAAAATATCACATGAACCTGTGGAGGTTTTATGAAATCCTTCTAAAATAATAATTAAATGGACTACAACTATTACATTCTGGAGTCACGCTAATTCAAGATAGTCACCACAGCTAATCAACTTTAGACAGCGCTCTAATGCTGTAATTTCACAAATATTGAGCTAAGATTTGGTGTGGTAGTAGCTGAGAGTCATTGTCAACACATACTCTGAGCAGTATGCATTGTGAAACATTGTTGTTCAAAATTTTGTCATTAACTGTTACAGTCAACTTTGTCTGTCTGTTAGCAAAATATCTTATGAACCACTAGACATTTTTTAATGAAATCTTTAGAAAGTAATCATTGGATGTACAAATACAACTCATGAACTTTTGTGATCAACTCCATTCAAGATGGCCACCACAGCTGAACAACCTTATATTTACATGTGTGGTAGTAGCTCTGAGAGTCACAAAGTAACAAATTTAAATGCAGTGATTATTCCTGAGTTACTTCTTAGCTTTCCAAAATCCTCAACAAATATTTAAAGTAAGAGAGTCTGTTTTGTGCATGCAGCATCTTTATCATAGTTGCCCGTATCCAGAAAGAATTTGTTTTGGGGATCATGAGCACACGAGCTCACGTGTACCACAAGGCTCAGTCTTAGGACCCACTCTCTTTACAATCTACATAAGTAGTGTAGGTCAGATCATTCTTGACGCATCCTTACATTTCTATGCTGACGACACAGTTGTTGTCAAGCTAAATCAGTTGCTAAGGTTTTCCAACTTTTACAGTCTGCATTTGACATCATCCAGTCAGATTTGTTCCATCTCAAACTGGTGCTAAATGCTGATAAAACCAAAGGGTTGTTTTCAAACAGGAAGTTAGTACCTGCAGTCCTTTCTCCTATCTTATCTACGAATGGTGTTCCTATCGAGTTTGTCGATTCCTACAAATACTTGGGAATCTTGATCGATGCACATCTCTCTTTTAAGGCTCTTGTGAAAAACTTGATAAACTGAAATTAAAACTGGGTTTCTTTTTCAGAAACAGATCTCGCTTAACTCTGAATGCTAGGAAACACCTTGTAGGTGCTACTTTCCTACCGACCATTGACTATGGTGACATTATGTATATGAATGCTTCTGCAAGCACCTTGCAGATGTTGGATACTGTCTATCACGGCGTACTAGGATTCATAACTGGCTGTAACTACTGTACACACCACTGCACTCTGTATTCTTCTATCAGTTGGTCATCATTATCTACATGTAGGCTCTCACACTTACATATTCATCTTTAAATCACTCCTTGGTCTGCTGCCTTCTTATATCTCCTCCTACATGTCACGTCAGTGCAGTTACAGCGTGCGCTCGCAAGCCATCATTACCTGCTCAGTGTGGACTGAACTCAGCAAAAGGGGCTTCTCCTACTCCGCTCCTGTAACACCTTGCAAAAAGATCTGAAGCTCTCAACGTTGACCTCTCTAAGGGATTTTAAACAATTGTTAAGTTCAATGCAAAAGTCAATGCTGACATGTTCCCGTTTTTAGTATTTTACCCCGTTTCATAATGTAGCTTGATTTTATTTTGTTTTATATCACTACTTTCATTTTTTTTTTTTTCCATTCAACCTTTATTTAGACAAATTAATCCCATTGAGCCTCGGAGACTCATTTACAAGTGAGACCTGTTCAGACAGACAAAAAAAAAAATTATAAGCATTTTATGGCTGTTTATTGTTGTGTACCGGTACCTTCTTTGTGGTTTGTCTAAAATGGGTCTCTCTTGAAAATGAGTCCTCATGACTCAATGAGGCTAACCTGTATAAATAAAGGTTGAATGAATGAGGGAATTGCTGGTTGTAGTCCGACAACAACTACTTCTCTCTGAGCTGTGGGACTCTTCGCTGTATGTGGATAAAACTCATCGGGGCTACCACTCGTGGCCGAGGTAAAGACAAAATTAATTGTTGCTGCAGCCGATTTAGCTACTCTAAGGCTGATTTACTGCTTGGTCGAAAAGGAACTAAATAGCTGATTGACGTAAGTGTCTGTTTGATTTGAGGCTTGTCTTTGTGGCTTTGCAGCCACGTTTATGTCTGACTGACCTAGAGAAGACTAATCTAAGCTTACGGATAACTAGCGAGTGGGAGAAAGGGGGGTTTCGAACTGACTTCCTGTCACGGCCCAGCCCAGATAAGGCTGAATGAACGACTTTCTGCCTGCCCTAAATAGAAGAGTTGATGTATAGGCAGAGGGCTGGCTGTTTCGGTATGCGTGCTGAGTTACTGACTTTATAATCATCCATTTATCCTCTCTGCTTATTTGAAGACACCGTGTGTCTATCCAGAGTTTTTTCTCTCTCCCTCTTTGTGTTATCTATAAATCACTGCAGCCTCTTCTTTGTCCGCCGCTTCCTTTCAGAGAAATGATGATCTATGCAGCTTCTGAAAAGTCACAAGATGACCTGCCATACAAGGAGATGAGTGAGGTGCTTTCTGCACCAAGCACACGCACACAGTCTCTCAGACCATGCTTCATTATTCCACTTACAAACCCATGTGTCAATAGGGTGAAACGATCATCTGAATATTTCTCGGAGCTGGACGCCATTGACCATCTGGTGGAGTTTCTGCCTTTGGAGGAAAGAAAATGAAAGAAATGCTTCAACTCTTGATGCTCCTGCCTCTTCAGCGTGGAGCTTTAACTCTCATCCTATGACAGCGTGACAACCTTTTTGTAACGAGGTGACGCAGCATGCCGACTCTGAAAAGCTGCAATTACTTTCTTCATCCGCTGCGATTTATTTTTCTCCATCAGGGCACTTCAAATTTGTTTGAATGAAACAAATGTCTCTGATCTTCCTCCCTGCCTTATAAAACATGTATTTGCTCCTTCCTGGATGATTAAACCCAGCACTTGATTGACAGGGGCTGTTTTGTAACTATGACGACGCCTTCTTGCCAATAATGTGGCCTCATCTGGAGCAGCTTGCAAGTGACCCCCATGAGAGCTCACCATGCTGCGTGTGTGAGATTACTGCAGGGCTGACCCCCCCACCCCCACCACCACCACCACCACCCACACACACACACATCTTAATACAGCCACTGCACAGCCTTTTGATCAGAAACGTCAATATAACGTAAAGCTTTTCATCACCGTCGTATTTTTTGGTGTGTTTGCTCAGGTGGATGGGGTCATGGCAGCTTTTGTGTCCTCTGATCAGGACGTTGCTAAACAACATCACCGTGGAAACCTACAAAGACTGGGGCGCTTGCTTCGCTACAGCTTGTGTGAGTTGCTCACCTGCATGCAAATCCAACATGGGTGCAGATATTAGTGCGGAGGTTTCCGTTCTTTCTTTTTCCTGGGAGATCTCCAAGTGGCACAGACGAGACGAGAAAGCTGCACATGTAGTACATGCATGCATCAAAGGCAAAATAATTACTGGTTAATCAATCATTTATTTAATTAAAACACTTTATAAATGTTTTTTTTTAATTTTCCAAACAACTAAAAGCCACCTTGAGCTAAGATGTACCTGGTCGCACAGTTCCTTTTAGATGTATAGCTGTGGCCAGCAGTTTGCAAATGACACATATATTAATTGTCATAAAAGTTTGTCGCCTCAGTTTTTTCTTATAATTAGCATACATTCTAAAATCTTATAAAGTGATCAGATGAATTGCAGTTAATTGCAAAGTTCCTCTTTGTCATGGAGTTTAACCTAACTCCACCAAAAGGTTTCCATTGCATTTCAGCCCAGTCACCTTTGTTTGCATAAAAAGTGCTTCACTGAATAATGCTGCTAATGTAAGATTGAACCTAAATCAACCACTTATTAGATCATCACTAACAAGGAAGTGCCAATACAAGTATCAGATATATGTCCCATAACATGAGCAAACCCAAGGACCTGGGGAAAGCCCATGCATGCACGGAGAAAACATGCAAACTCCACCCAGAAAGGCCCCCGGACCTGGATTTGAACCAGGGTAACCTGTTCGCTGAGAGGCAGCAGCTCTACCAACTGCGCCACCGTGCTGCATGTTGTTAGGCTCATAAATCCCTAACCAGGATAATCATTGTAAGGAAACAAAAATCATTGTAATGCCACTTTAATTGGTGATATGCGACTTATCTGTGCTGCTGATTATCCATGCTGCTGTATTCATTCATACCCATCTGCTCACCACAGACTCATGTTCGGGCTGCTGTTGTTATGTCGTATTGTTTTGCATTACTAGTGTTTAGTGTATATCTTAGATCCTTATATACTATTTCTTATTTACACTTTATATTTTAGCTATTGTTGGATGTTACCCTTCATCCAAAGGACTTCTTCAGTCTGAGGAGCCACCAAACAAAACTGATTCCCACAAACAGCATACTCCCAGAGTGGAAAACAAAAACTGTTTGCTGGTGCTAAGACGGCCTCCGGGGCCCGTCCTCTCCCCCGTCAACTCCTCTGAGACAGTCATGCCAAAGTGGTTCAAAACACCAAAGTTCATGCTCAATATCCAGGTATAAAATCCAGCAATGTTCAGTCAGGTCATCTGGATGCCACTTTGGGGTTGACGGAGGAGAGGGCGGGCCCCAGAGGCCATCTTATCACCAGCAAACTGTTTTTTTCCCACTATGAATTATGCTGTTTACGGGAATCAGTTTTGTTTGGTGGCTCCTCAGACTGAAGAAGTTCTTTGGATGAAGGACGAAACGTCTCAGCAGAAAAAAACAACCGTCCAGATGACCTGACTGAACATCTGTGAAAACCAAAACTTGTGTAATTCTCTTGATTTTGGCCATTGGTGCATATGTGAATTTTAATAATGTTATTTGATGTGTGCATGTTCAAAGTCACCATACTTTTTCATCTGTAGCTTTCCTGTTTGATATTTTTCTTACTTTGTATTCCAGTTTGCTCAGGATGCTGCAACTGCATTTTGGTTTCAGAGAGTAAAAAATGTCCACACAATATGCTGCTTAAACTAAAAGTCTACTATTTGTACAAAACACACATCACTTGTTAAATACGTGTCTGACTTCACCCAGACATTTGTTATCGATAAAGTGTCATCATTTGGTTAAACTGACTGGCAGGAAATGTTAATGTAGCTTTGCAACTAACAGAGATGTTGTTTTCTGTTTGTAATATTCATCAATAAGTTAAAAAGTAAGCAACTGTTAAGTTTTATTAGCCTTATTTTGTTCTTTAAAATACTTTTAGGGCTTGTGTAAAAAACAAAATCTGGAATTATCTAAATACGCAGGAATATGGGAAGGTTAAGGAAACACTTGCAAACATTCTGGGACTAACGCATGTCTGCACTGTCGACCATGTGTGGATGACTACAACCCGCCTGTGGGGAACTATCTGTTGTAAAAATAATCCTGATTTGCATTGGGCTGCTGTCCAACAGGAGGGCAGAGACCCCAGGAAACTCCACTGGCTGTTTGAGCTCCTGATGAAGACCCCCCCTCAGCGAGGAGGGAGGCTCATTCAGGGGCGCCTGGTACGATAAACACTGCGTGTTTGTGTCACCGACAGGACTTCTTTGGATTCAGATTTCATTCTGCAGTGGTAACCTGAGCTGACACGTGCTGCCGCAGTATAACACAACATCCCCTCCATCCTCACGTCCTCTCCTGCTTTGTCTCTGCCAGTTGGCTGTGATGTGCTTCAGGGAGGTCTCGCCCAGCAGCAGTGGGGAGTTTCTGAACTGCTGCAACAGCTGCTGGCCTACCTAGAGCCCAAACTCACTCAAGTGTATAAGAAGGTCAGGGAGCAAATAGGCAGGTAGAAAACCCTCTCCTGAATTACACATGGTCATAGCTGTCTAATATTCATTTTCTTCTCTTTCCCGTCCTCTCTCTCTCCAGTGTCCTGACCTACATCTTCATGAGAGACGTGGTTCTGCCCCACAACAGGCCCACCTCCTCCCCTCACATGGCAGAGTTCATCACCCAGGTCCTGCAGTAACTCAAGCCCCTCATGTGTGGTCCTAGATCCACAACCACGTCCACAAGGAGAACACCCAGAAGACGAACGAGCGCACCCAGACTGTCAAACTGCTCAAGACGGTTCATGCACTTATCACATCTAGACTGGACTATTGCAATGGTTTATTATCTGGGTGTCCAAATACTTCTTTAAAGCGTCTTCAGTTGATCCAAAATGCTGCTGCCAGAGTCTTAACTGGAGTTAGTGGGAGAGATCATATCTCTCCAGTTTTAGCTTCTCTACATTGGTTCCCTGTCAAATTCAGAATTGAATTCAAAATTTTACTTCTAACCTACAAAGCGCTCAACAACTTAGCTCCCTCTTATATTACAGATCTTATTGTTCCATGTTTTCCTAACAGAGCATTTCGCTCTCAGAATGCAGGTTTATTTGCGGTTCCTAGAGTTTCCAAGAGCAGAATGGGAGGAAGATCTTTCAGTTATCAGACTCCTGAATTGTCCAGTTTTAAGACTGGGCTTAAGACTTTCCTTTTTGATAAATCCTATAGTTAGGGTTGGCTTGTTATGCTGTCATTGGCTTAGACTACTGGGGGA
>NW_023619721.1:0-8562 GCF_014905685.2 Nematolebias whitei
AGAAAACTTACCTCGGTTTTCCTAAAGAAAACTTACCTCGGTTTTCCTAAAGAAAACTTACCTCGGTTCCTACTCTAATTTTCAGAACTTACACTCGGTCCTCCTAATGAGAACTTACCTCGGCTTTTCCTAATGAAAGCTTACTTATTTTATGAGAGAGCGATCTTTTTGACGGAGTCGTGTCTGTCGCTAGCGCTTTTTTTTTTTATTTTTATTTTATTTATTTATTTACCTTATCGTAGATGTGTCTCTGGTTTCCTGTTTTCGAATACGGCTGGAGTCGATCCCCCCCCCCCCGGAGAACCAGACGTCCTCCCGCTCCCAAAACGTCCTAGTTGGAGGGTCGGAGGTCCGGTGATCAGCCTCGTCCGATTCTCCGTAGGCCGGACGAACTCTCAGGCGTATCCCGGCGGTGCCTCCAAACTTTTGTGGAAAATAAATAATTGTTCTAAACTTAAAAAACTCTTAAAAGAAAACCAGAGACATTTCTCTTTTAGCTCAAAACGGAGCGCGAGGTTTATTCTTTCTGCAGAAAGGAGTTGCTGCCTGCGTGGTCAGAACACAACACAGCGCACTGGATTCTTAAAGAGACAGTACATATTATTTATACATGTTTCGTGCGTCACAATAAAATTCTATCATAATGGGGAGGATAAGTTCCTCAGGTTGACACTATACACAAGTTCTTGTTATCAGTACGAGATGATGTTATTCTTCTTGTTGAAGCCGTGTTCTGTAACAAGTCTTCTATCCATGTGACTAGAACATTCTGAAAAACATTGTGGATCTGGTATTTTTTAATTAGATTTGTAACAGTCTTTTTTCATGAGCTAGAACATTCTGAAAAAGAAAAACATTTTGATACGAAAAGCGTAAAGTTCTGTATCTTTGCCTCTTCTGCGGGTGGTGGAATACAAGGACGTTTGCAGGAGCAGGACAAAAGTTCACATTTACAAGAGTTTACCAGAGTTCACATACACACACCAACTTTGAAAGTCTGCAGAATGAGCATGGATTAAATAATATTTAAACAATACATGTTAGTTTATTAATTTTTTCACAATTTTCCCCCCTTTTGTTCCAAAGGAACAACAAAATAAGAAAACAAGGTGAATAAAATATATATATATAAGTATAGACTTTGAAAGGGATAAACATCAAGTTCAGTGCATCACTTGTGGTTTGGCACAGGACCATCATAAACTTCAAATGGAAGTTGCAAGAGCTGTTTTTTTTTTTTTTTGGGTTACAGACCCTGTTTAAAAGCTTATGCGTACAGGTAAGAAACTTCAATTTAATTCAAAACATGAAAATATACAAAGAACATAAAGGAGGGCATACTGTTTTAGTCAAAAAGTATTAACATAAAATATAAAAAGAAAAAAACATAAAATTTTTATTTAAAGCATAAAACCAAAATATGAAAGATTAAAAAATGTCTTTTAGTTCTGGAAATGTTGTCCAGTGTACTCATGGTCTTCTGGTCTAAGCCTAAGAATACAACTTTGGACGACTAAGACTACTAAATCTAGGAATTCTAGTCTAGATGGAATGGGTGAAGTTTCAGTCATCAGGGAGTGTCCGCCTCTGTCAAAGTCAATTACAAAGATGTCATCGGTGCAGGATGTGTCAATCTCAAGAATGGATTGATGTTCTCTAACTGTAAAACGAATTTTCATTTTATCTTAAAACGAAAGTGTTGTAAGAGGAAAATAAAACCAACAACTAAAACGGAAATGTATGCAAAGAATGCAAAAAGTTTCCACTGGTACCGCATGGAGTTCATGATGGTTGTTTGTCTGTTGGGTATCAAACGTCTATCTGTTCTGCCTGCCTGATCAGTTGGAGGGTCTAGGTACCCCGCCGCCCTCACTGTGAGCCTGAGCTCTATCAGTGGGTGGTGAATGTGAGTGGCGTAGATTCCTCGTGGGTATCAAGCCTTTCAGACTCCGATACTTGTTGCACCCGCGGTGGCACCCAGCTCTTAAGCTCTGGTGCTTCTTTTCCTCTGGGCTAGTTCTTGATATCCTGGTTTCCGTCCGGTTGAAGAGGGGCAATGGGGACGCTGCCTCACCTGGTTTTGACGCCAGTGAGTGTGCTGTCCTGGTTCTGTTAGGTTTGGTCGTGGCCTAACAGACCGCTGCCTCAGCTACCCGTTGGTGCTGAGTGACTCTTCGGGCAGTTGCCCTGGTCTTTCCTGTCCTTTGCTCCTTTGGTCTTCTCCTGATGGTGGAGTGATCCCTTTGAACAGCTTACAGTGGGAGGCGTGGACCCAAGTAGTTCTCTCAGCCACCTTCACAGCCGTGTGGGTGGTCAGCAAAACCTGGAATGGTCCAGTCCACCTGGGAGAGTTCCAGCGCCTTCTCCTGAAACATTTAATCATAACAAAGTCTCCAGGAGAAATACAGTGCAATTGCTTTTGCGCAGGTGTAGGGAGTCCTCCCTGCACCTGAGACCTGATGGATGTTAAGTGTTTGGTTAGTTCAATGCAATAGTTCATCATGTTATGATCACAGTGTTTAAGATCTCTGGTGGGATCAGTTGTCGGTCCAACTCCCAGATTGGGAGGAGCTGCAAAAAGGATTTCAAAAGGACTAAGACGAAATTTAGCTCGTCTCCGCATCCTCATATACATAACAGCAATAGGCAAGCATGTGACCCAGTTCTGTTTTGTGTCCTCACAAAGTTTGGCCAGTTTGTTTTTCAAAGTACCATTTTCTCGTTCAACAGCGCCCCCGCTCTGTGGGTGGTAGGCACAGTGTTTTGTCAGGTCAAAATGTAGGGTCGTGGATACTTCATTCATGATCTCATTTGCAAAGTGGGACCCATTATCACTTGAAATTCTCTGGGGGATTCCCCATCGTGGAATGATTTCCGTCAGTAAAATCTTTGCTACTGTGTTTGGTGTTGCATGTTTTGTGGGGAAAACTTCAACCCATTTGGAAAACATATCGACAACAACCAAGCAGTATTTCTTGTTTAAAACAGGCGTTAATTCAATAAAATCAATCATTAGATGTTGAAAAGGAGCAGTCACTGTCTTGTGTGCACCTGGTGCTGTGGTTTTTATTGTTTTTGAAATATTGTGAGTGGCACATATCAGACATGAGTCACAGTACTGTTCAGCAACTTTCAAAAATTTCACAGTAAACCAGTGTGTGTCCATTTCTCTTAACATTCCCCCCTTTGACACATGGTCTCCACCATGCGTTAAAACAGCAAAAGAATGAAAGAAATGTCGAGGTAGGCAGGGGTTGTTGTTTGGACCTAGCCAAATATCATTAGTGAACGTGCTTCCAAGGCGTTTCCATTCTGCTCGCTCAGAAGGTGTTGAGAGTTTTTGCATGTCTGTGATGGTGAATGAGTCAGGTGAGGCTGTAGTCTGAGATGATGAGCAGATCATAAGAGGAAGTGGGTGGATCCTTTCAGGAGGTGTGGTAGCAGCAGATTTAGCTGCTATGTCAGCAGCTGCGTTGCCCCTAGAGACATGGTCAGTGTTTCGGGTATGGGCTGCACATTTTACTACAGCAATGTGTTTGGGAAGTGTGATTGCTTCTAAAAGATTAGCAACAAGTTTGTGGTTCAAGATGGGCTGTCCATCTGAACGAAGGAAGTGACGATGTTTCCACAAAGCTCCAAAATCATGTACAACACCAAAAGCATAGCGAGAGTCAGTGAAGATGTTGACAGATTTGTTTTCAGAGAGTTGGCAAGCTCTGGTCAAGGCTATGAGTTCACAGGCCTGAGCTGAACAAGGAGGCAATGAACGAGCCTCAATGGTGGAGGAGGAAGTTACAACTGCATAACCGCTGTGAATAGAGCCAGTGTTAGGATCACGTGAAGATGAGCCATCTACAAAGAGTTCCCAGTCTGGGTGTTCAAGAGGTTCTTGTTGTAAGTCAGGTCTAGGTGTGCAAAGCACTTCAAGTTCAGCTAAACAGTCATGTGGTGTGCCTTCGACAGGTGAAGGTAAGAGTGTAGCTGGATTTAAAACGTTGCAACGTTGGATGGTGATATTTGGCATGTCAAGAAGAGTGGTGTGGTACCTTAACCAACGCGCTGTAGACAAGTGAGCAGTTTTTTGCTCGTTTAGAATGTGAGTGACAGCGTGTGGTACAAGCAAGGTCAAATCAGAGTACCCCACAATGTCTCTACTGGCCAATACAGATTTTTCTGCTGCTGCAACAGCGCGCAAGCAAAGTGGGAGTCCTGCAGCAACTGGATCAAGTTTTGATGAAAAGTAGGCCACAGGTTTCATGAGGTCACCATGCCTTTGCAACAAAACTGATGTCATGCATCCCTCCCTTTCATCCACCGCCTGCACAAATGGGCGGGTTGGATCAGGAATTCCTAAGGTGGGGGCTTTCTGCAGCTGTAATTTGAGAGTCTCAAATGCTGACAGTGCAGGTGGTGTCCAAGACAATTTAGAGCTCATTTGAAGGCCTTTTTCATGACAAACAGCGCGGAGTGGTGTTTCAAGTTCTGCGTAGTTTGGAATGAAATGTCGACAATAACTGCATAACCCTAGGAATGACATGAGCTGCTTTTTTGTTTCAGGAAGAGGAAGAGCAACAATGGCTGTAACACGCGCAGGAGCCAGCTCTCTTCCTTCTGCAGAGATTCTGTGACCCAGAAATGTAACCAGTGGCAACACAAACTGTAGTTTAGACAACGAGGCCTTGTGTCCTTCTGCAGCTAGATACTGCAGGAGGCGGATTGTGTGTGTTTTGCATGTTTGTGCATCAGGAGCAGCCAAAAGAAGATCATCAACATACTGAAGAAGTGCACAATCAGGTGGAAGACTGAATCCTGCCAGACTATCTCTCAAAGCCTGGTGGAAAATAGTTGGAGACTCACAATAGCCCTGGCAAAGGTGAGTAAAGGTGTAAGACTTTCCTAAAAACTCAAATGCAAACCAGTACTGGCTGTCTGGATGCACAATGACACTAAAAAAGGCGTTGGCCAGGTCTATGACTGAAAAGTGGGTGGAGCCAGTTGGTATTTGAGACAAGATCACATAAGGATTAGGGACGATCGGTGCACGAGCTTGAACTGCAGCATTTACAGCTCTAAGATCCTGAACAAACCGCCACTCATCAGGAGGAGTGGGGCGGATCTTTTTCACTGGAAAAATTGGAGTTCTCACAGGTGAAGTGGGACAAGGAACGATTACACCTGCTTCCAGAAGAGAGTGAAAAACAGGTGTAATGCCTGAGGCTGCCTCAGGTTTCAGTGGATACTGTGGTATTTTTGGTCGATAAGAAGATTTAGGAGTAATTTGGATGGGCTCCTGACCTTTTATCAGACCTACATCATACTTTGTCTGGGCCCACAATGTGGGTGGAACAGCAGAGAGGTCTGGGTTGTCTGAAGTCATCGTAGGCAGTGTTAGTCATGCAGAGGTGTCAATCACTTCTTTGAATGGGGTGACCGGAAGTGATGAAATAAGTGGTTGTCTGTACATCTCCAGAGCAGGAGAGTAAAAACAAGTGTCAAGTGGTTGCCAGTCAGATGCACAATGGGCTCTCAGTGCTAGAGGGCCTAAAGAGCGCCACTGAGCCTCAGGAGGTTTAGCAAGAGAAACATGAGGAAATGAGTCAGGTACTGTGAAATAGCATGTTTGTGGTGTGACATCATCTTTGAGGCATGTCAACAGGAAACATGTGGTCTTTGTCCAACAGATATCTGTAGTATGTAAGTCAGTTGGTGGTGTTTGCATGAATGAATCTCCTAGCTGATCAGCTGGGTCTGAAGTAACACGAGCAGTGCAATGCAGCTGTTGTTCATGCATGAATGTGCATGAAGGTGGAAGTCTATCTTTGGCCATAGAGAGCAAGGCTACACGCTGACTCTCATCAGTGAGGGACCATTCAAATACAAACAGCAGATCAGGCACTAGTGTCACCAAAGTGTCCACTGAGTGTGTAGACTTTGACACCACTAGTCCTTCAGGGCTACAATCGATGGACAGGTTGAATTTAAGAATTAGATCTCTGGCCAGAAGATTTATTGGACACGTCTGTGAGAGTAGAAACTGATGCAAGTGGGCAGTGTGATCAAAAGGGTTAATCACATTCAGAGGAGTTGTCATTACCTCTGGGATTGCTACACCAGATGCTCCTGTGGAGTGGATAATCTTGCCACACAGTGGAGCATGTGGGAGACATTTCTTCATTATCAAAGATTGAGTGGCCCCTGAGTCCACTAAGAACTTTAGTGGAACATTGTTTACAAGCATTGTGAGCATGGGTAACTTCAAACATGCTGACTGGGTGTATTTAAAATACGTGGAGGTGCATGTGGTATCAGTAGGTGAAACAGCTGGTGTGTGTGTGCGTGTACTTGCTGTTTGGAGACCCGGACCTTCCTCACCGCCCCCTTCTAGTCAGGATGAGTGCCCGCCTCGGTGGCCACGACCCCTGGGTGGACCCTGGCTTCGACCAACCGATTGTTGGGAGCCTGGGTGAAAGTTCTGTTCATGGTTCATGGGCCATGGCTCCCGTGGTGGCATTGGTGCTCGATTCTGGAATGGTCGGCCACGCCCTCGCCATGTGGTGCGTTTTTGTGGACAGTCTCTCATCCAATGGTCAGTCCCTCCACACAGGAAGCATGGCTGTGGCCCTCCTGCGTACCCACGTGGTTGTTGCTGTTGTGAGCCTGGCCAAGGGCCAGGGGGTGGTGGTGGGCGTGAAAAAGCTGGAAGCTGTTGTGGTGGGGCAGTGTTCAAGGTCATCTGTTGTGCAGCTTGAAGAAGAGTCAGCTGAGCATTTTCTGCTTGTTTTGTCTTTTTCTTCAATGTTGCAGTTTCTTCGGCTGTGTGCTGTTCCCAGGCGTGTCTGGCATGACGTAGGAGGTCATTGAGACGAATGCCAGCTTTCCAGCCTATGTATGTGTTCTGAACAGACTTGCGGATTGTTGGCAAGAATCCATCCATCACACATTGACACAGGATGGTTTCGAAGGCTGAAGCCTGTGCAGCATCACGCCAGTCGTTGTCCGGGAAAGCGATGCCAGAGTGTGTGCGAAACACAGGGATGAGACGATCAATGTACTCTTGAGGGGGTTCACCACTCTTCTGGACCGTGTCCTTGATCCTTGCATATTGAGGCGTCTGTGGAAATGCTGTCTTAACTCTCCTGACAATGTCACCCACAGCTGTCACAAAGTCTTGGTTATCTGCGTGGGCGTATTCGACACGCATCAGCCGTTGGTTGCCAGGCGGGACCTCAAACAGCTGTGCGCCTATGGTGCTTACAAAGTTCATACCATAGACAGCTGTGAGAATCATTTTTAGTTCTGGTATGGTGGGGCGGAGAATACGAACCATGTTGGTGATGGCTTCACCTATGGCATCCCCTCCTTGGGCCATATCTGGGAGGTGTTGTTTTGCCAGGCTTGTCAGGTCGCTCAGTGGCCAAGTTCTGAACACCAGTTGTGGTCCGTCCGGTCCACCCACCTCCAGCATCGGCATGGTCGTGGAGTTGTGTTCACCATCTGAAGTCATGGGGGAGCTTATAGAACCGTTGTTGTGCTGTGACTGTTGTAGTCTCTGTATTTCAGCCTCCAGCAGTTTTTCTTTTTCTCTGAAAGCTTTAATCTGCTCCTCTTGCTCTGCAGCTTTGGATCGAGTTATGATTGAAGAACCTGCAGAAGATGATGAAAGTGATGGTGAAGAGTTTGAAGATGTTGATGTTGATGAGCTGATAGCAGGGGATGGTGGTGGTCTGGTTGTAACATCTCTTCCTCCTGCTGCTCCTTGTTCATCCTGTTGCTGAGGGGCAGCTGGCCTTGGTCCAATAAAATCATCGTCTGAAGTGAGGACCCATGCAGGTTTCAGTCCAGGGCGAGTCTCATGCGCCTCCATCTGTGGCGGGCCATAGGGTGGTGGGTCTTTGAGTTCAGCCAGCGAGGGGTAGATCGAGGTGGAGGGTGCGGTGGGAGGAAGAGGTCCGTGGGTCTCCGGTGCATGTGTGAGAGAGGACAGAGGAAAAAGAGAGGTTTTCAGTTCTGTTTTTTTTGTTTTTTTCTCGTCTTTGTCTTTTTGAGTCTCTTGTTCTCTGCATTGTTTCTGTAAATCTTCAACTTTTTGAGACATCTGTAATAATCTGGACTCCGTTTCACCCATCATATTTTTAGACTCATTTTTCCACATTTTAAAAGCTTCCTCATGCTTGTGCATCGTTAAGTAAACCTTTTGAGGTATATTCTTCATCTGAATCATGCTCTGCTTTTGCTGCAATAATTGTTCTTCGAGTTTTTGAATGTCTTCGGTTTGTAAAGATCCATTTTTAGGAAAACCAAATTTGTAATGCCACTGAGAAACGAAACTTAGACAGGAAACTCCGTATAAACGTTTCATTTTTTCTGCAACCGAACCGTTTGGTATGTAATCTAGATTCTTACTTTTTGTCGCTCCCATTTTTATCTTTAAGACGAAACTATTTTATTTCCTCAGCCCTCTTTATCAAGACGAGCCTACACTCGGTTTTCCTAGAGAAAACTTACCTCGGTTTTCCTAAAGAAAACTTACCTCGGTTTTCCTAAAGAAAACTTACCTCGGTT
>NW_023619722.1:0-1574 GCF_014905685.2 Nematolebias whitei
GAACGGTAACAGCAGACTCGGGTGGAGAATAAGATGAACACACAACAAATTGGAGGTCCCACCGAGATGTGAGAAATAAGTTACCGAGTCTTTCACACTGATCTACGGCGCGCCATTCACAGAAGGTAAGCAGAGCCTGCTTATTACGAAATCTGTAAATTGGGCTTACAATAGGCAAATTTTTGCTCAGTGTGTATGACTCCCAAATAAATAGTTTTAAATAAAGAAGTTTACGTCGACTGTGAGAATAAGATAAAAGTAAGATAAAGTAAAACCAGCCTCAGAGATAAACTGCGCGTTAGTCTGCCTACCGAGGGTCGACGGACTCCCGGGGGAGGAGTGAAAGTTCTAGGAAAATGATTCCGCTGTTCAACTCTGTAACTCCATTAGACTAAGTTTTACTGTAAACTTGTTGGATTGGCAGTCAACTTTTAAAACAGTATCAATTAAAGTTCGCTCACAATTGACCGTAGGTGGGCGTTCGCGAGGCTGGGTGGGACATTAATTAATTAAATACGACGCACGCACCGAATAGATTAAAATAAAATCAGAACTAATAATTAGATTTGTTGAATAAAATAACTTATGATCTGTGGTGAGTAGAGAAGTCACAGGTTCACAAATATTGCTGTCTTCTAGGATATTAAAAGGGAAGTCAACACATTTTGTTTAAAAAAAAAAAACAACAACAAAATTTTTAAGGGTGACCATTGTGAGATTTCTGGCGTCTGTGTTTCGCGTGA
Organism: Nematolebias whitei; assembly: GCF_014905685.2. Lineage (NCBI taxonomy): Eukaryota > Metazoa > Chordata > Actinopteri > Cyprinodontiformes > Rivulidae > Nematolebias > Nematolebias whitei. The sequence continues at coordinate 744 of NW_023619722.1, forward strand.
ATGTTGAAATAAGTGGTCAGTATCTTGTTTGTTTATTTTGTGTTTGTGTCTTTGTCAAATATAAGACCACAGTATGAATGTGTAGAAAAAAAAAAGAAGAAAAAAGTTCCAGAATTTTCCAGTGACAATAAAAAAAAGACGTGTGCTGTTTGTTTGAATTTCCTGAGAGAATGGACACAGAGGTGCAGCGTGTAATGTTACAAAAGTGCGAGCAGGAAAGTTTTAAACCGGTAAAGGAGCAAGTGGAAATTGTGAGACAGGCACTAGAGATGCTGGAATATAATAAAAAGCTAAAAAAAGCTCTCGTGCAAAAATTACAAAAAATAAAAAATAATGCAGAAGAGACACAAGATGTGATATCTTTGATGTGGGATAAAATTAAAGAATGCTCGAGAGATGAGGATAAGTTTGACCAGCAAAAGAGAGAGGCAAACGCCTTGTAGAAACGTAGATACAGAAAGTTAATGAGGGAGGTTATATATGAAAGAAAAGAGTGGTTGAAATTGGTCTTTGTGGCACAGGGTTCGTCTCATTTGTTGAAGAAACAGCAGCTTATCGAACAGCCTAAAACAAAGAGTGAGGAAGTGGGTAGTTCAGCTCCCCCTCCTTATAACCCAAGCGGCAATCAGTCAGCACATCCCCCCACAGGAATGTACCCCATATATCACATAAAAGATGGAACGTTACAGGTGGGGGAGGTCACTGACACCCCCTCGCAGCTGAGGGGGGAGTCACCCATCCCAGTTAAAACAAAACCCCTAGTGACACCAGGAATGAAGCCGTGTTTTACACAGTCCATCAGTACACCATTCCAAACCGAGGGTGAAGGGA
>NW_023619722.1:1674-4849 GCF_014905685.2 Nematolebias whitei
GCAGCAATGGGTAATTAAAGATGGGTGGAGTCAGTCTGCTAATCCCACAGGACACCCTGATTTGCACACTTCTTCCCTCTTTGCACCCTCAGCATCTCCCTCTGACAGCTCTCATGATGGAGAGGGCGTGCTTGTGGGTCTGCAGGGTTGGAGGAATCGTGCAGGGTTGTCTCAAAACCCGCTCACCTGTACTCACCAATTGCCTGCCACGCCCCAGACACGTACAGAATCTTTTTTGGCCACAAGCAATACGAATTACTTCTGATTTGTCGGCAGCTCTTCCACCACCAGATCACGCTTCTATCCCTGTTGAAAACGTGGATCCATCGTTAAGTACTGGTTCTTTTCCCCTTCTGCAGGTAGGAAATCAGATACATTATAAACCTCTTGCGCTAGGTGATGTGCAGGCGTTAGTGGACAAACTCCCTCCCCTCACAGAAGGAGGAAGTAAGTGGTTGAATGTAGTGGACTCCTTAACTAAAGGTATTAATTTAGCTGTGGGAGACATGAGGGCGCTGTTGGGAAGGTGTGTAACTTCTACTAGGATGGATGAGATAGAGAGAGCTGCTGGGTGGAATCGTAATATACCTGACTCAACTTGCATGTTGTTGGAGTATCAGAGACTTGCCGCCGCTCTCAGACAGGCTTATCCCCTTCCAGAAGGTACAGGGGTTCCTAAGTTCACCTGGAAGCCTGGTCAGAACCCCACTGCATATTTAGATGTGTGTAAACAGGACTGGTATGACAGAACACACTGCCATGGTCAGGGGGAAAATCAAAAATATTTTTTTAGACAAGCAATACTGGATGGGGTGCCCGCAGCAGTCAGTAAGGCAATGAAAATTAACCCTGATTTACTCACAGCAGATGCTGCCCAGTGGGAGCGGCATCTTATTCATCATCTGCAATGTGTGGCTGATGAGGAGACTAAAACTTCCTCTGAACTGAAAGATATGCAAATGCAACTCTTAAAGCTACAATTGAAACAGGCTAGGGATGTAGTTCAAACTAAAAAAGAGTCAAAACAGATGTTACAAGCTGACACTGTGTTTCAGTGTTCTGAGGCTGCTTATCAGTGTCCTGTAACCGCCCAACCCCCGCTTCCTGTTGTATATCCTCGGGGACGGCCCAGAGGGCAGTGGGGAGAAAGAGGGGGGTCTCGGGGCAGAGGTTTCGGTCGGGGGTACACGCAGGGAGGCAGAGCACCAGATGTTTGCCATTACTGTCACAAACCAGGTCATTGGGCGCAGGATTGTTATCACAAGCAGGCCAACGCCCAAAGAGGAGGAGCACATCACTACTCAGCTCCCAACCACCAGATGGCACCACCGGCACCTACCTCTGGCCAGCAGGATCTATCTTGGGTGCCACCAGGTGGATACTACCAGCAATGACACACCCCACAGAGTAATCACACCATAGGGGGAGGAGCAGACCCTATGGTGAAAATGAGGGTCATGAATAAAGACCTATCATTCCTCGTGGACACTGGAGCTACCTATTCAACCCTCAATGAGCAGGGATTTGATGAACATGCCAGTGCGGACACTGTGTCTGTGATCGGTTTTGCTGGGGTGCAACAAAAACTGTCTCTAACTGAACCTCTCGTAGTAACAGCAGGACTTCAAACAGTGACACATCCATTTGTTCTGTCCACACGTGTACCTGTCAACCTGCTTGGAAGAGACTTGTTAAAGAAACTTGGTGCAACAATAATGTGTGAACAAACTGGTTTACGTGTTACTTTACCAAGTGGTGTGACCTGGACTTGTTCTGCTTCTTCCTCCTCTTTGTCATCACAGTGCTTGGTACAGCCGATACATGAGGAAGTAGCTGACATTTACTGGGCGTTGCTGCGCCCCGAGACACCTGAACACACTGGACTTTACTCTGCCTACTTGTTGTGGAGGCCATGGCTTGATGCTCTGCGTCCCTATGTCCCACCTCTAGATCCTTTACATGTCACTCTCTTTTATGACCGTGATTCTGACGATTGTTATAGGGAGCATTTTGCTCAGCACTTGCAGGACACTGAGTGGCCATTAATATCAGACCGGCTTATAGTAGGTCCACAAGGCGTGGCTTCTCACGTCACCCTCACACCGTCTCAATTGGAGTGGTACATGATGTCGTCTGAAGCGATCCCACACGTCTCATTAGCTTTAGCTCCCATACATCAGGCTAAAGACTTGGGCCCAATGGTGAAGGCTGCTGTCTCTGCCACTGATTGGGTCCCAACACAAATACCTCAGCTCGCTTACTCATCATCAACCGACTGTTACAGCATTGATTTAGCTGTTCATGATGTAGGTAAGCTAGACCATGAGGTGATCTCCAGAGACCATGGCAGAGAAAAAACTGACCATTCAGATGTTCCTCAGATGTTAGACACACTTCCTGCATCTCTCTGGTCTCAGGGACCTGAGGATGTAGGTCATGTTAAATGCCTCCCAATCTCTTTTGAACTGACCCACAACGAACCTATATGGTTGTATCAGTATTCTCATAGACCTGAGGCTGAACAAGGTTTGACTGACACAGTCCAAGGGTTGCTGAAAGCAGGGGTCCTCGAACACTCACATTCAGACTGGAATACTCCCATTCTACCTGTTGAGAAGGTGGGGACTGGAAAGTACAGAATGGTACATGATCTTAGGTCGATCAACGCCATACTTAAGACACCTACGTCACCAGTACCAAATCCCTATGTTGCACTGACCCAACTGACACCAAACCAGAAGTGGATGACCTGCATTGATTTGGCTAACGCCTTTTATTGCCTGCCCTTATCAGAGGACCTGCGTGACATTTTCTCATTCACATTTAACAGTTGTCAGTATAGATACACTCGCTTGCCTCAGGGTTTTGCATTATCGCCAGGCATTTTCAATCATGTTTTAAAGAACATTCTTGTACAGCTTCCACTCCCCAGAGGCACCACTTTGGTTCAATATGTTGATGATTTGCTGATAGCCTCTGAAACAGCACATGACTGTCTTACAGCCACTCAGGCTGTCCTGCTTCACCTGCATGATGCAGGTTTTAAAGTTAGTAAATCTAAACTTCAAGCAGTTCGTACACAGGTCTCTTTCCTCGGTAGGTTGGTCTCTGCTAATGGTACAATACTTTCACCAGAACACAGGGCGTCTATACTACATCATCCAAAACCCACCAC
>NW_023619722.1:4949-8561 GCF_014905685.2 Nematolebias whitei
TCTCTGCTAAAGGTACAACACTATCGCCAGAACACAGGGCGTCTATACTACATCATCCAAAACCCACCACTGTACAAGACATGTTATCCTTTTTAGGTTTAACTGGGTACAGCAGACACTATATACCTGATTATAGTGAACTCACCACTCCACTCAGACAGATGGTAAAAGATCAAGGTAACAGAAACCTGAAAGCAACACTTGTGTGGAACACAGATGCAGAACATGTGTTTATTAAACTGAAGCAACTCTTGTCCAGAGCAGCTGATTTGGCTCTGCCTGATTACTCCGCCCCGTTTTTTCTTGACGTTTCTGAAGCAGAAAACACTGTTAATGGTGTTCTGTTTCAGAAAAAGGGGGGTGGTAGACAGGTGTTGATGTACGCAAGTGTGATGTTAGATGGTACTGAGAAGCGTCATCCAACATGTACACAGGCAGCGGCAGGTCTGGCAAGGATTGTTTCAAAAACAGCACACATCGTCATGGGACACCCACTACACATCCTAACGACACACAACATAGTAGCGTATGTTAATTCTGAGCTCTTTACAATGACATCCTTAAAGCAAAGACGCATGAGCAACATCCTATCAGAACCGAATTTATTATTCCTGCATGAAGGCATAAACATGGCAGATGGTATGCAAACAACACAGGCACATGATTGTGTGCAAAAAGTGTACGTGGAGGAACGCAATTAGACCTGATTTACAGACTGAACTCATACCACATTCAAATGTACTTTACACAGATGGTTGCTGCTTCAGGTTTGAGGATGGGTCTTTGAGATCAGGATTTGCTGTGGTACAGCAGAATGGTGTTGAGTACGAGGTACTGAGCTCAGGGCAGCTAGAAGGTCATCAGTCAGCTCAAAAAGCTGAAATTCAGGCAGTCGTTGAGGCTTTGAAAATGAGCAAAGGAAAAGAGGTTACAGTGTACACAGACTCAGCATATGCTTATGGTGTAGTTCATGTGCAATTACCACAGTGGAAAAGAGCAGGTTTTCGAACAGCAGGTAACAAACCAATTAAACATGAGGAACTCATTAAGGATTTAGCTGACAGTTTGATGTGGCCAGCAAAAGTGGCGGTTGTGAAGTGCAAAGGTCATGATGTTACACAATCAGACACAGCGGAAGGAAACAGGCAAGCTGACAGAGCAGCCAAGATAGCTGCTGGCTATTTGCCAAGAGTCCAGATGGTGACAGTGGAAGAGGAATGTCAGAAAGTGAATCATTGGGATGAGAAAACTGTAGCAGAGGCTCAGACTACAGCCTCCCCAGAGGAAAAGACATTATGGTTTAACAGAGGAGGTCAGAAAAAAGGGGAGTTTAAAGTATGGATAGGACCGAATCAGAAGTGGATCTTGCCTATGACTTTAAAACAGGCAGTATTTCAGGAAGCACATGGATTAGCACACGTGGGATGCAGACAGATGCTAAGAAATCTTCAACAATGGTGGCACCCTCATCTAAAAAATATGGTAACAGCATATGTTGACACCTGTACTGTTTGTTTAAAGTACAACATTCGACCTACGGTAAAACCTGAACGAGGTTCTTTTCCTCTCCTGCACCGACCGGGACAGGAGGTGATTCTAGATTACACTGATATGTTGGAACCTGTTAAAGGGTTCAGATATGTATTGATGTGTGTTGACGCATTTACAGGGTAGCCAGAAGCCATACCTGCAAGACGAGAAGACAGCAAAACAGTGGTGAAGTTTCTGATTACATTACATCCCCAGACACGGTTTCCCAAGAAAAATCAGATCAGACAATGGCACACATTTTAAAAACACAGATCTGTAGGCTGTGGAAAAAATGTTAGGCCTAAAACATGCTTTTGGAACCGTGTACCATCCCCAGTCTCAAGGGAAGGTCGAAAGGATGAACCAGAACATAAAACAAAAATTGGGCAAAATCTGTGCACAGACTAAATTGAACTGGGTGGAAGCATTACCAATAGCCTTAATGACCGTGAGAACTTCTGTTAATAATGGAACTGGCTTTTCTCCCTATGAGTTAACTACAGGAAGACCCTTTCCGGGACCAACCGTATGCTCACTGACTAGTGAGGAGGACCGTAAAATGGACCATAAGGTATACTTTGATGAGTTAAAAGCATTAGTGTCTAACTTTACTCAGCAGGTCCACCACAAACAGAGCCTAACAGAAAGACCAGAGGAACCTGGTCTCCCCACCACGGAGTGGGTCTTGCTGAGGGTCATTAAAAGGAAGTGGCAGGAGCCCAGGTGGACGGGCCCTTATCAGGTTATAGAGAGAACGTCCCACGCAGTCCGCCTCAGAGGAAAGGGGGACGTTTGGTACCACTGGAGCCAATGTGCGCCTGCCTCAGAGCCAGGAAGAGCGAGAGAGCTGGCAAAAACCATCTAAAGTCGTAAAACTGGACATTCATGTCTTGTAGACCAAAGCAGCCTGGTATAGTTGCGTGTGGGCCCTGAAGGACTTTGTTTGAGTGGGTCACCGGGTGCTGGAATAGCCACATTTAGTACAGACACCTAGATACGACAAAAACACGACATCTTAGAGTCTCACACTTCACGAAGAAAACTCAGAGACATAGGAGGAACGGTCTCTGAGCACCCCAGGGTATGCCCTGAGTACTTGTGATTGTAACAATATTGTATGACATGTGTACTAACCATTTTTCTCTTATCTTTTAATTGCAGTCTTGATTTAGAGCGCATCCATTTATTTACTTAGCTTGAAAGTGATAAGTATATTCAGTTTGTAACGTTAAAAAGAAATATCTATAATCAATTATAAGCAGTATATTAACAGAGTGTTATTTTGTATTCAATTTGTGTTAAAGGAACTGCTTGCCTGGCTGTCTGCTGAGGAAGTCGCTGTGCGAGACATCTTCATTTATTGAGTACAGTTTCTGTTTACAAGATCAAAATGCGGTGGCCACCAAAGCACGTTGTGATAGGGATAGGTGTTTTGTCATCCATCGTGTTGTCACTCATTTTCTCTTTTGAATATTTCTGCATCATTCCCGGTTTACCAGAGTGTGAGCAGTCTGGAGCAACTAGCTCCAACTTCTCTGATGGCTGTGCAGAACAGAATGGCTCTTGATATGCTGTTAGCAGAGAAAGGAGGTGTGTGTAGCATGTTTGGTGACCTGTGTTGTAGTTTCATTCCTAATAACACTGCCCCTGATGGAAAAGTGACCCGTGCACTTGAAGGTTTGAGAACGTTGTCTGATGAGATGAAATCTCACTCTGGTGTAGATAATCCTCTTGATGAATGGCTCTTCAAAGTGTTTGGCCCCTGGAAGCAGATGATTGTGTCCATGTTGATGTCAATTGCAGTATTTGCAGCTATTTTAATCACATGTGGATGTTGTTGTATTCCCTGCCTGAGATCTCTGTCAGTACGTCTTATCCCTTCCACTTTAGAGAAGCGGGACCCTGAAATAGCTCGTCAGCTTCTAATGCGCAGAGGTTATGAACTTTCTGATTTTGAGATGCAACCACGCCGGCGCAGAGAAGCATATTCTTCCGTTTGATGTCGACCTCTTTGGATGAGGTCGAAAGGGGGAATTGTTGTGAAATAATATTGTGTTCCTTTTTGAATCTGACTCCCAATTC
>NW_023619723.1:0-8557 GCF_014905685.2 Nematolebias whitei
CCTGCACCGCTGCTAGCCCAGACGATAGCTCCTTTTTGAAGGCGGACAGCTCGGCATTAATCGACGAGAGACTTTCACCCAGAACAGCATGGAATTCTGCTTTAATTATAGCAGCAAGGTCCTCTCGGAGAGCTACAAGTAGTTCTTGCTTAAGGCTGCTGACGTCGCCCTCAGACGGAGGAGGTGATCCAGGACAGCTCGAGGCTTCACTACGAGGATTAGGCCGCAGGTGAGCGTGGATCGAACTTACCCCTTTAGTCGGTTTTGGTGGCATTTTAATGGTCAAATAGGAGGGTTATGTAAAGTGTGTAAGTTAGCTATTGTTTGCTGTCGGACTCGGGAAAAAGTGCCCAGGCATTAATCAGAGAAAGGGCTAATTCTGTAGGAGCACACCCAAACACACCTTATCTCACCGCCATTCAGCCGGAAGTCTCATAAACTTGCAATTTTCTAAAAGTTTCAAGCAACTTTAGTTTTTAAACGCTTTCTTAAGCCGTTCTTTTCCAGAAATTCGCTATTTTAACAGTTACTCATTAACCCAGGTTGGGTGAAAAGAGAAAAGAAAAAAATGATGAGGAATTATCAGTCTCCCCTTCAGGAAAACTGTTATACTCCTCTTTCAACAGCAGGTGGTGGTGTAAGCTTATTTATACTAACAGGAGTCTAAAGGGTCAACGTTTTCCTCGTCTCCTGCCATTATCTTCTATTTAAAAATTAAATAGGAAGATGTAGTGTTTTAGGTGGTAAAAACAAATCAGAAAAGTTTCCTTTTTCTGATATAATTACGCTTATTTAGTGTTCTAGCAATTAAACGTGTATTCTCTTTTCAGCAAATGAGTAAACTTTATCAACTCTGTGAATATCTGGACTGTATCTTTAAAAAGTTTCTAATTTTTCATTTTGCACCTCTGTTTGAGGAATTATCAGTGAATGAAAAATGTCTTGGTAAATGCCTTTCTGGCATAAACACCTTTATCACTTTTTAAATGCAAGATAACAGTAATAATTCAGCTTGAAGAACGTTTATTAACTCAAAAATGCGTCTGACAGGAATAAACACGTGTAATTTCACCCAAAATATCCTAAAAACGAAGTGAAACTGTGATTTCAAGTTTCCAACAGGATGTGGCAGTATAACCTTATTTTATTTTAACCTTGACACTGTTAGTGACGGCCAGTAGGAGTCACGATGACTTCCTGTGGCTTTGGTGACATCCGGTCGTTAGCTGTTAGCTTAAAATTAGCATCGGCTAGCGTGGTCCAAAAACACCATTTAATGACGGATTTAAAACTTAAACGTGGCAAAGTTTCAGCTATTAGGCTTCAAAGAAATGGAGCAGCGGATCAGAACCAACTTTAAAGCGTTTTTCAACTTTAAACAGCAGATTGAAATTCCCTATGAAGACGAGCTTCATTTCTGGGTCACGTGACTGAATCTACCAATTACAGAACAGCAACGGGGGTGGGTTTTACGACCTGACATCAGAGGAAGTGACGACAGACACGTCTCTCAGCGAATCAGGGCGTTTCAAACAAAGGTCTTCGACCAATCGCCGCTCGCTATTTCAGCTAGCGTGTTAGCATTTAGCTTGAACATTCCGGTCAACTTTCGTCATGAAAACTGTCAAAATGTACTATTTTCTGTTAAAAATGTAACTTATCAACTTTCAAAGCTTCACTGAGTCGGCGCTCAGATGTCAAAAACGTCTCTCCATCCATTTAAAACACTCGTTCGAACCGAATCAGAACCGAGCCAGACCAGAACCCACGTCTGGATCACAGTTTAAACAGAATAAAGCGTTTTAACACAAACCCAGCTTCAGTTACACAACAGATGTACAAATTCAGCTTTCAAACGAACACATTGACTATTGACACATTGCTGTATTTTCTCCGAGCACCGCAGCTGCAAAAAACGCTTTGTTTCATACAGCAACCTGCACTCCTTTCATGCCAACATGATAAATTCAATTGTTACACGAATAACAGTCCATTTATGATACCGTACGAGGCCACCAGATGTAGAGCTCGTTAGTGACCCGTACGAGGCCACCAGATGTAGAGGAACATATATCTGTGATATATTATCCATAAATTAAACGGATTCATTCATTTTTCTGGACTGAATAATATCGTGCATTGAAATTAATTAAAATGTAACGTGAGACGTTAATTTTCTTTGACCCATCAAACGAATGCGGTCATTTATTAACAGAATCAAAGTTTAACATCAAACATTTACATTAATTTGGCAAATTGATTTCAACAACAACATAATTAATTAGCAAGCTTTACGATTAAGAAACCATACGGCCATGATTTCCCTCACTTCAAGCATTACAACAGACATTTCTGAAAATATCTGGATGAATTACTAGCAAGATAGAAAAGTTCTAAAGATGGAAAATGAAGTTTATCTTGAGAGAGATGGGTGAGGGAATTTGTCTGTTATAACCAGAACAACACGCTCCTTCTGGACCCAGCTTAACCAACGGTACACTTTGCGGTTGAAGATCGACTCTTTTACCTTGGCAGAGGATAATTCCGACTTCTATGTAGAGTTGCCTTCAAACGCTCTCCAGCGTCTCCGTAAGGATAGTAGGGAACCGTTCGGAGTCGTGAGATCATCCCAGAACAGACATTTCATAGTTCCTCTGAACTTCTCTCGTTCAGCTTAGTTGCTTTTTCTCCAGCATTCTGAACTCTGCATTCTCTCTCCGCACACTGGATTCTCTATTCCAGCATACTCCCACACTCTCACAGCATTCTCCCAGCGTTCTCGACTGGCTGGAACTAGGAAGTACCGACATTTAAAGAGTTCTATTTCCGGTTCATTTGGGAAGTTCCTGATTGGTCGATCGACCAGACAGGGGTGTGTTTTAGTGATGTAAGAGGTTATTAAAAGTCAAGGGAAAAAGATTAGATTGTTTAAGAACAGACAGAAAATGTTTTGAAGGACCCAGACTTCGTGGAGTCAATTCTCTCATATCTGTCTTAAAAAGTTAAACATGACATTTCTTTTACAGTAAACTTGCAGTTGACCGAAACTTGACCTTTGACCAACTTACACTGGTGTCTCAGACAGAAGATCAAGAAAAATGAATAATTACTCTGTAACAGACCTTAACTTGATTTCTACTTTGAATGAGGATTAAAAATTAATTAATACTGTTTCACAGTTGATTTAAAATGAGTAGTTCACTTCAACATTTAAAATGGTTTGAACTAACACACTTTGATTATCAAGACATTTGTAAGATAGTAATGATAATAGAAAAAGAGAGTGTTCTTTCAATTGATCAGTGCAGGACACTTAAAAAGTCTCTGGATGGACTTGATTTTGTGTTTCTGGACTCAAATCAATGAAATACAGTTCTTGTCCCAGGAAGGCCCTCAAGGCCAGATTTGACCTGAGGCTTAGTTCACTACAGGAGGAACTGATCTTCATCCCGGCCTCATCGCATTCTGCTGCGAACCGCTCCAGCGAAAGCTGTAGATCACGATCTGATGAAGCCAATAAGACCACATCATCTGCAAAAAGCAGAGACGCAATCCTAAGGCCACCAAAACTGATCCCCTCAACACCTTGGCTGCGCCTAGAAATTCTGTCCATAGAAGTTATGAACAGAATCAGTGACAAAGGGCAACCTTGGCGGAGTCCAACTCTCACCGGGAACAAGCCCGACTTACTGCCGGCGATGCGGACCAGGCTCTGACACCGGTCATACAGGGACCTAACAGCCCGTATCAAAGGGCCCGGTACCCCATACTCCCAGAGTACCCCGCACAGGGCCCCCCACAGGGCCCCCCGAGGGACACGGTCGAACGCCTTCTCCAAGTCCACAAAGCACATGTAGACTGGTTGGGCAAACTCCCACGCACCCTCCAGGACCCTGCTGAGAGTGTAGAGCTGGTCCAGTGTTCCACGGCCAGGACGAAAACCGCACTGTTCCTCCTGAATCCGAGGTTCGACTATCCGACGGACCCTCCTCTCCAGAACCCCCGAATAGACCTTACCAGGGAGGCTTAAGAGCGTGATTCCCCTGTAGTTGGAACACACTCTTCGGTCCCCCTTTTTGAATAGGGGTACCACCACCCCGGTCTGCCAATCCAGGGGAACTTCCCCCGATGTCCACGCAATATTGCAGAGTCGCGTAAGCCAACACAACCTTACAACATCCAGAGCCTTAAGGAACTCCGGGCGAATCTCATCCACCCCTGGGGCCCTGCCACCGAGGAGCTTTTTAACCACCTCGGTGACCTCAGCACCAGAGATTGGAGGGCCCGACCCAGAGTCCTCAGGCTCCGCTTCCTCAGTGGAAGACATGCCGGTGGGATTGAGGAGGTCTTCAAAGTATTCCGCCCACCGACCCACAACATCCCGAGTTGAGGTCAGCAGCACACCACTCCCACTATAAACAGTGTTGGTGGCGTACCGCTTTCCCCCCCTGAGACGCCGGATGGTGGACCAGAATCGTCTCGAAGCCGTGCGGAAGTAGTTCTTAATGGCCTCTCCGAACTCCTCCCATGCCCGAGTTTTTGCCTCAGCAACCACCCGAGCCGCATGTCGCTTGGACTGCCGGTACCCATCAGTTGCTTCCGGGGTCCCACAGGCCAAAAAGGCCCGATAGGACTCCTTCTTCAGCCTGACAGCATCCCTCACCGACAGTGTCCACCATCGGGTTCGAGGGTTGCCGCCACGACAGGCACCGACAACCTTGCGGCCGCAGCTCTGGTAAGCCGCCTCGACAATAGAGGCACGAAACATGGTCCACTCAGACTCAATGTCCCCCACCTCCCTCGGAACATGTTCAAAGTTCTCTCGGAGGTGGGAGTTGAAACTCTGTCTCACAGGAGACTCTGCCAGACGTTCCTAGCAAACCCTCACAATACGTTTGGGTCTGCCAGGTCTGACCGGTATCCTCCCCCACCATCGGAGCCAACTCACCACCAGGTAGTGATCAGTTGACAGCTCCGCCCCTCTCTTCACCCGAGTGTCCAAGACATGTGGCCGCAGATCAGATGAGACGATGACAAAGTCGATCATCAAACTGCGGCCTAGGGTGTCCTGGTGCCAAGAGCACATACGAACACCCTTATGCTTGAACAAGGTGTTCGTTATTGACAATCCCTGACAAGCACAGAAGTCCAACAACAGAACACCACTCTGGTTCAGATCAGGGGGGCCGTTCCTCCCAACCACACCCCTCCAGGTCTCACTGTCATTGCCCACATGAGCATTGAAGTCCCCCAGCAGAACAAGGGAGTCCCCAGAAGGTACACTTTCCAGTACCCCCTCCAAGGACTCCAGAAAGGGTGGATAATCTGAACTGCCGTTTGGTGCATAAGCACAAACGACAGTCAGAACCCATCCCCCCACACGTAGGCGGAGGGAGGCCACCCTCTCATTCACCGGGGTGAACCCCAATACACAGGCACCAAGTTGGGGGGCAATAAGTACGCCCACGCCTGCTCGGCGCCTCTCACCAGGGGCAACTCCAGAGTGGAAGAGGTGAAGCAGTTCGCTGGATCTAAAATCCTTTGCTGCCCTCGGGGTTAGAACCCTAAGTGGGGAACCGGAACACTCACAGGAGAGTTCTTGAAGCCTGTTCCACCAGGGGGCACTGAGGAGTCCTTGAGACATTTTCAGTCGAAGCTTTTCACACAAATCTATTAATAAAACACAACGCTGAACTATACCTATCGATCATGGGAAATAAATAAAAATGAAAAGCTTAACGAAAAGTGACAGTATATAAAGATACTGATAAATAAAATAAATATAACAATAACAATAATAATAAATAAATAATGAGCCAAATGACACTTGCTTGTCTTTGACTAACTCTTTTTGAAAGCACAACAGGAACAGCTTTTATTTTGTTCCTGAGTGTGTGGAAAAGCTGCGGCGTCACTTTAAGGGAATGAGAAGCTTTTGGAATGCTTATCGCCTGCTGCTGTGAGCTGAGACTGGTATTTTGAGCCTGAAGGGAAACACACCCAGACTGGTTATGTATGTTAGGCAGTTGTTACATTTAATCACACTGCTTCAACCCTTACGGAGTTGTAGTAAGTGGATAAGGAAGTGGTATTGTTGGTAATGGCTAGAAAGTGGAAGGAGTTGGCATTGGTATGTCAGAGTGTGCAGTTTTTGAGTAGAGAAAATAAACAGGAAAAGAAAAGCGGGGTTCCGCCTCCAAATGAGAAAGACAGAAAGAGGCCATCAGCGCCCGCAGTGGTGGGGCTGTATCCGTGCCTGGACATAGACGAAGGTCAGTTGAAAGTCACATGTTTGCAGCAGGTGGAGGTTTATCAGAAAAAGGGTGAAGAGAAAGAGTTTATGGATGATATGAGTCAGAGGTTGGCAAGGGAACGTAAAGAGCAGGAAGAGTGGGTCAGATATATGAGACAGGCACATGTAGGACGTTGGTTGGATCAGCTTAATACATTCACACTCCATGAGAACATGCACACACACACGCACATGCACACACACACGCACACACATACACACAATCAAGCTGTGCTGAGGTATGCAGACTTACACAGAACAGGGAAAGAGATTATCAGATTTTGGCATAAGTTGGCAACATTACAATTAAGTGTCCTCGCCTAATTCTAAGGGAAATTGCGGATGTGTTTACAATGGAAGATTTTATGATGTTACGTAGAGTATAGGGAATTTTTGCTTTAATTTTGGTTTTAGTGTTAAATAAGAGTTTTCACTTTTTATGTAAATGAGTGTTTTTAAAATTAATTGTGCAAACCAGGATGCAGGATGGCTCGGTTGGAGGTGGATGCTGGCAGATATTCTGAAATAGAACTTTCCAACAGATATTATTTGCATTTTATTTTAATTTTTTTAATTTTTTTTATTGGTCCTTTTTTCTCCTTTCAGAAGGTTAATCATAGAGGGTTTTTGGATCATGACAGTGACTCTGGCAATGGCACACATAAACACACACACACACACACACACACACACACACACACACAGGTAGTTTGCATTTAGATGTCATGATGTGCCCAGAGCAGACTCAAACAGCATCGTAGTGTTGCATCATGAACCTCTGGTTTTGATCACAAAATAAAATATCACATGTGTACAGGTTGACACAAAAACTACATCTGCTACCAAATGTGACTTATGAGAACACCTGACTGTGGCAACAGTAAAAGAACTGATGATGTGAACCCTGTGACTGAAAGGCATCCTGTTCAGCTAAGCAACAAGCTGATGGATCAAACTGAGCTATGTGAAACTTTGTCCAGATGAGGACCTGGACTAAACCTCAACAGCTGTTTGAACTGTGGTGCTGCACACAGATGAACTCTTGAACATGTATATCCAGACGGGAGGAGACTAACAGCAAAGTAACAGCGGTGGTCAAGCTGTCAAAAGTCACTAACAAAAACTGCAGTCTGCGTAAAGTGTCAGCTCCGCATGTGGTTTGTGATGGTGAGACAATAACCAGTTTTTCATGATCAGTGCTGCATTGGCTGTGACATGAATAAAACACTCACATAGACCCATTCTTCAGACATATATATATATAACAGCATGACACATAGATAACAGATCAGGCTGACATGAGGATTTTTAATAATACTGATCTGGGTTGCTGGATAAACTGCCTTTTCCAATTACGCATAGATAAAAAAGTATTTGGAACATGGAAATTTGGATACCTCATATCCTTATATAAAAATTAATAATGCTGGCCCCCAGAGAAAAAATATTTACTTTTTCATTCATTTAACTTTTGTTTTTACAGGTTAGTCTCATTGAGTCACGAGGACTCATTTACAAGAGAGACCTGTACCAGAAAC
Source organism: Nematolebias whitei (assembly GCF_014905685.2). Lineage (NCBI taxonomy): Eukaryota > Metazoa > Chordata > Actinopteri > Cyprinodontiformes > Rivulidae > Nematolebias > Nematolebias whitei. Next base: position 7,831 of record NW_023619723.1, read on the forward strand.
CTGACTTGGATTGAGTTTGCTAAATGTTTCTTAAATTAAATATCTGTCTGCTTTCACCTATGAGTGAGATCATTTCAGCAGGTCTGGTTTGCCACAAGGGATGAAGTTTATTTAGTTATTAATTGTTTCAGCTGCAAATGATATTGGAGCTATGCTAAGTCATTTAGCTTTATGGTTTTATAGTCTAGGTTGAATATGCTGGTTTTCATAGTCTTACAACTACACCATTTATTAGAGTTCTAGTTTGAATCATTCTGAAACTATACAGTAAGACTGACAAGGTTTTTAGGGTTGATATGTGAGTTGATAAATTGTAGCAAAACAACAGATGTTTTAAAGGGGGAGGTCTGAAAATTGTTCTTAAAACAGTTCATACAATGATTAGATCATTAGTTATACAAAAATAATATCTTAGGTTTTTACATTCGTCACACAGTAAACAGAAACACACTCCAGTGGCCTATGTTGTTGAGTCTGTCTGAGAAAGGGTTCAAGGTGAGCACGAGATGCAGGTTGCCAGGCACTGTTGTGTTTCTGGGACATTTGTTGTCAGCATGTAGGATCAGGGATGTCACAGTACACAGGACAACGATCTTACATCACCCAAAGCCAAATAATGTTAAAGACCTGCTGTCATGTTTAGGTCTTACAGGGTTTAGCAAACACTACATTCCTACTTATACAAGCCTCACCCAACCATTCAGGACACTAGTGAATGACAGAGGAC
>NW_023619724.1:0-8545 GCF_014905685.2 Nematolebias whitei
TTCTTTTAAGAGTTTTTTAAGTTTAGAACAATTATTTATTTTCCACAAAAGTTTGGAGGCACCGCCGGGATACGCCTGAGAGTTCGTCCAGACCTACGGAGAATCACGACGAGGCTGATCACCGGACCTCCGACCCTCCAACTAGGACGTTTTGGGAGCGGGAGGACGTCTGGTTCTCCGGGGGGGGGATCGACTCCAGCCGTATTCGAAAACAGGAAACCAGAGACACATCTACGATAAGGTAAATAAATAAATAAAATTAAAAAAAAATAAAAATAAAAAAAAAAAAGCGCTAGCGACAGACACGACTCCGTCAAAAAGATCGCTCTCTCATAAAATAAGTAAGCTTTCATTAGGAAAAGCCGAGGTAAGTTCTCATTAGGAGGACCGAGTGTAAGTTCTGAAAATTAGAGTAGGAACCGAGGTAAGTTTTCTTTAGGAAAACCGAGGTAAGTTTTCTTTAGGAAAACCGAGGTAAGTTTTCTCTAGGAAAACCGAGTGTAGGCTCGTCTTGATAAAGAGGGCTGAGGAAATAAAATAGTTTCGTCTTAAAGATAAAAATGGGAGCGACAAAAAGTAAGAATCTAGATTACATACCAAACGGTTCGGTTGCAGAAAAAATGAAACGCTTATACGGAGTTTCCTGTCTAAGTTTCGTTTCTCAGTGGCATTACAAATTTGGTTTTCCTAAAAATGGATCTTTAGAAACCCAAGACATTCAAAAACTCGAAGAACAATTATTGCAGCAAAAGCAGAGCATGATTCAGATGAAGAATATACCTCAAAAGGTTTACTTAACGATGCACAAGCATGAGGAAGCTTTTAAAATGTGGAAAAATGAGTCTAAAAATATGATGGGTGAAACGGAGTCCAGATTATTACAGATGTCTCAAAAAGTTGAAGATTTACAGAAACAATGCAGAGAACAAGAGACTCAAAAAGACAAAGACGAGAAAAAAACAAACAAAACAGAACTGAAAACCTCTCTTTTTCCTCTGTCCTCTCTCACACATGCACCGGAGACCCACGGACCTCTTCCTCCCACCGCACCCTCCACCTCGATCTACCCCTCGCTGGCTGAACTCAAAGACCCACCACCCTATGGCCCGCCACAGATGGAGGCACATGAGACTCGCCCTGGACTGAAACCTGCTTGGATCCTCACTTCAGACGATGATTTTATTGGACCAAGGCCAGCTGCCCCTCAGCAACAGGATGAACAAGGAGCAGCAGGAGGAAGAGATGTTACAACCAGACCACCACCATCTCCTGCTATCAGCTCATCAACATCAACATCTTCAAACTCTTCACCATCACTTTCATCATCTTCTGCAGGTTCTTCAATCATAACTCGATCCAAAGCTGCAGAGCAAGAGGAGCAGATTAAAGCTTTCAGAGAAAAAGAAAAACTGCTGGAGGCTGAAATACAGAGACTACAACAGTCACAGCACAACAACGGTTCTATAAGCTCCCCCATGACTTCAGATGGTGAACACAACTCCACGACCATGCCGATGCTGGAGGTGGGTGGACCGGACGGACCACAACTGGTGTTCAGAACTTGGCCACTGAGCGACCTGACAAGCCTGGCAAAACAACACCTCCCAGACATGGCCCAAGGAGGGGATGCCATAGGTGAAGCCATCACCAACATGGTTCGTATTCTCCGCCCCACCATACCAGAACTAAAAATGATTATCACAGCTGTCTATGGTATGAACTTTGTAAGCACCATAGGCGCACAGCTGTTTGAGGTCCCGCCTGGCAACCAACGGCTGATGCGTGTCGAATACGCCCACGCAGATAACCAAGACTTTGTGACAGCTGTGGGTGACATTGTCAGGAGAGTTAAGACAGCATTTCCACAGACGCCTCAATATGCAAGGATCAAGGACACGGTCCAGAAGAGTGGTGAACCCCCTCAAGAGTACATTGATCGTCTCATCCCTGTGTTTCGCACACACTCTGGCATCGCTTTCCCGGACAACGACTGGCGTGATGCTGCACAGGCTTCAGCCTTCGAAACCATCCTGTGTCAATGTGTGATGGATGGATTCTTGCCAACAATCCGCAAGTCTGTTCAGAACACATACATAGGCTGGAAAGCTGGCATTCGCCTCAATGACCTCCTACGTCATGCCAGACACGCCTGGGAACAGCACACAGCCGAAGAAACTGCAACATTGAAGAAAAAGACAAAACAAGCAGAAAATGCTCAGCTGACTCTTCTTCAAGCTGCACAACAGATGACCTTGAACACTGCCCCACCACAACAGCTTCCAGCTTTTTCACGCCCACCACCACCCCCTGGCCCTTGGCCAGGCTCACAACAGCAACAACCACGTGGGTACGCAGGAGGGCCACAGCCATGCTTCCTGTGTGGAGGGACTGACCATTGGATGAGAGAATGTCCACAAAAACGCACCACATGGCGAGGGCGTGGCCGACCATTCCAGAATCGAGCACCAATGCCACCACGAGAGCCATGGCCCATGAACCATGAACAGAACTTTCACCCAGGCTCCCAACAATCGGTTGGTCGAAGCCAGGGTCCACCCAGGGGTCGTGGCCACCGAGGCGGGCACTCATCCTGACTAGAAGGGGGCGGTGAGGAAGGTCCGGGTCTCCAAACAGCAAGTACACGCACACACACACCAGCTGTTTCACCTACTGATACCACATGCACCTCCACGTATTTTAAATACACCCAGTCAGCATGTTTGAAGTTACCCATGCTCACAATGCTTGTAAACAATGTTCCACTAAAGTTCTTAGTGGACTCAGGGGCCACTCAATCTTTGATAATGAAGAAATGTCTCCCACATGCTCCACTGTGTGGCAAGATTATCCACTCCACAGGAGCATCTGGTGTAGCAATCCCAGAGGTAATGACAACTCCTCTGAATGTGATTGACCCTTTTGATCACACTGCCCACTCGCATCAGTTTCTACTCTCACAGACGTGTCCAATAAATCTTCTGGCCAGAGATCTAATTCTTAAATTCAACCTGTCCATCGATTGTAGCCCTGAAGGACTAGTGGTGTCAAAGTCTACACACTCAGTGGACACTTTGGTGACACTAGTGCCTGATCTGCTGTTTGTATTTGAATGGTCCCTCACTGATGAGAGTCAGCGTGTAGCCTTGCTCTCTATGGCCAAAGATAGACTTCCACCTTCATGCACATTCATGCATGAACAACAGCTGCATTGCACTGCTCGTGTTACTTCAGACCCAGCTGATCAGCTAGGAGATTCATTCATGCAAACACCACCAACTGACTTACATACTACAGATATCTGTTGGACAAAGACCACATGTTTCCTGTTGACATGCCTCACAGATGATGTCACACCACAAACATGCTATTTCACAGTACCTGACTCATTTCCTCATGTTTCTCTTGCTAAACCTCCTGAAGCTCAGTGGTGCTCTCTAGGCCCTCTAGCACTGAGAGCCCATTGTGCATCTGACTGGCAACCACTTGACACATGTTTTTACTCTCCTGCTCTGGAGATGTACAGACAACCACTTATTTCATCACTTCCGGTCACCCCATTCAAAGAAGTGATTGACACCTCTGCATGACTAACACTGCCTACGATGACTTCAGACAACCCAGACCTCTCTGCTGTTCCACCCACATTGTGGGCCCAGACAAAGTATGATGTAGGTCTGATAAAAGGTCAGGAGCCCATCCAAATTACTCCTAAATCTTCTTATCGACCAAAAATACCACAGTATCCACTGAAACCTGAGGCAGCCTCAGGCATTACACCTGTTTTTCACTCTCTTCTGGAAGCAGGTGTAATCGTTCCTTGTCCCACTTCACCTGTGAGAACTCCAATTTTTCCAGTGAAAAAGATCCGCCCCACTCCTCCTGATGAGTGGCGGTTTGTTCAGGATCTTAGAGCTGTAAATGCTGCAGTTCAAGCTCGTGCACCGATCGTCCCTAATCCTTATGTGATCTTGTCTCAAATACCAACTGGCTCCACCCACTTTTCAGTCATAGACCTGGCCAACGCTTTTTTTAGTGTCATTGTGCATCCAGACAGCCAGTACTGGTTTGCATTTGAGTTTTTAGGAAAGTCTTACACCTTTACTCGCCTTTGCCAGGGCTATTGTGAGTCTCCAACTATTTTCCACCAGGCTTTGAGAGATAGTCTGGCAGGATTCAGTCTTCCACCTGATTGTGCACTTCTTCAGTATGTTGATGATCTTCTTTTGGCTGCTCCTGATGCACAAACATGCAAAACACACACAATCCGCCTCCTGCAGTATCTAGCTGCAGAAGGACACAAGGCCTCGTTGTCTAAACTACAGTTTGTGTTGCCACTGGTTACATTTCTGGGTCACAGAATCTCTGCAGAAGGAAGAGAGCTGGCTCCTGCGCGTGTTACAGCCATTGTCGCTCTTCCTCTTCCTGAAACAAAAAAGCAGCTCATGTCATTCCTAGGGTTATGCAGTTATTGTCGACATTTCATTCCAAACTACGCAGAACTTGAAACACCACTCCGCGCTGTTTGTCATGAAAAAGGCCTTCAAATGAGCTCTAAATTGTCTTGGACACCACCTGCACTGTCAGCATTTGAGACTCTCAAATTACAGCTGCAGAAAGCCCCCACCTTAGGAATTCCTGATCCAACCCGCCCATTTGTGCAGGCGGTGGATGAAAGGGAGGGATGCATGACATCAGTTTTGTTGCAAAGGCATGGTGACCTCATGAAACCTGTGGCCTACTTTTCATCAAAACTTGATCCAGTTGCTGCAGGACTCCCACTTTGCTTGCGCGCTGTTGCAGCAGCAGAAAAATCTGTATTGGCCAGTAGAGACATTGTGGGGTACTCTGATTTGACCTTGCTTGTACCACACGCTGTCACTCACATTCTAAACGAGCAAAAAACTGCTCACTTGTCTACAGCGCGTTGGTTAAGGTACCACACCACTCTTCTTGACATGCCAAATATCACCATCCAACGTTGCAACGTTTTAAATCCAGCTACACTCTTACCTTCACCTGTCGAAGGCACACCACATGACTGTTTAGCTGAACTTGAAGTGCTTTGCACACCTAGACCTGACTTACAACAAGAACCTCTTGAACACCCAGACTGGGAACTCTTTGTAGATGGCTCATCTTCACGTGATCCTAACACTGGCTCTATTCACAGCGGTTATGCAGTTGTAACTTCCTCCTCCACCATTGAGGCTCGTTCATTGCCTCCTTGTTCAGCTCAGGCCTGTGAACTCATAGCCTTGACCAGAGCTTGCCAACTCTCTGAAAACAAATCTGTCAACATCTTCACTGACTCTCGCTATGCTTTTGGTGTTGTACATGATTTTGGAGCTTTGTGGAAACATCGTCACTTCCTTCGTTCAGATGGACAGCCCATCTTGAACCACAAACTTGTTGCTAATCTTTTAGAAGCAATCACACTTCCCAAACACATTGCTGTAGTAAAATGTGCAGCCCATACCCGAAACACTGACCATGTCTCTAGGGGCAACGCAGCTGCTGACATAGCAGCTAAATCTGCTGCTACCACACCTCCTGAAAGGATCCACCCACTTCCTCTTATGATCTGCTCATCATCTCAGACTACAGCCTCACCTGACTCATTCACCATCACAGACATGCAAAAACTCTCAACACCTTCTGAGCGAGCAGAATGGAAACGCCTTGGAAGCACGTTCACTAATGATATTTGGCTAGGTCCAAACAACAACCCCTGCCTACCTCGACATTTCTTTCATTCTTTTGCTGTTTTAACGCATGGTGGAGACCATGTGTCAAAGGGGGGAATGTTAAGAGAAATGGACACACACTGGTTTACTGTGAAATTTTTGAAAGTTGCTGAACAGTACTGTGACTCATGTCTGATATGTGCCACTCACAATATTTCAAAAACAATAAAAACCACAGCACCAGGTGCACACAAGACAGTGACTGCTCCTTTTCAACATCTAATGATTGATTTTATTGAATTAACGCCTGTTTTAAACAAGAAATACTGCTTGGTTGTTGTCGATATGTTTTCCAAATGGGTTGAAGTTTTCCCCACAAAACATGCAACAGCAAACACAGTAGCAAAGATTTTACTGACGGAAATCATTCCACGATGGGGAATCCCCCAGAGAATTTCAAGTGATAATGGGTCCCACTTTGCAAATGAGATCATGAGTGAAGTATCCACGACCCTACATTTTGACCTGACAAAACACTGTGCCTACCACCCACAGAGCGGGGGCGCTGTTGAACGAGAAAATGGTACTTTGAAAAACAAACTGGCCAAACTTTGTGAGGACACAAAACAGAACTGGGTCACATGCTTGCCTATTGCTGTTATGTATATGAGGATGCGGAGACGAGCTAAATTTCGTCTTAGTCCTTTTGAAATCCTTTTTGCAGCTCCTCCCAATCTGGGAGTTGGACTGACAACTGATCCCACCAGAGATCTTAAACACTGTGATCATAACATGATGAACTATTGCATTGAACTAACCAAACACTTAACATCCATCAGGTCTCAGGTGCAGGGAGGACTCCCTACACCTGCGCAAAAGCAATTGCACTGTATTTCTCCTGGAGACTTTGTTATGATTAAATGTTTCAGGAGAAGGTGCTGGAACTCTCCCAGGTGGACTGGACCATTCCAGGTTTTGCTGACCACCCACACGGCTGTGAAGGTGGCTGAGAGAACTACTTGGGTCCACGCCTCCCACTGTAAGCTGTTCAAAGGGATCACTCCACCATCAGGAGAAGACCAAAGGAGCAAAGGACAGGAAAGACCAGGGCAACTGCCCGAAGAGTCACTCAGCACCAACGGGTAGCTGAGGCAGCGGTCTGTTAGGCCACGACCAAACCTAACAGAACCAGGACAGCACACTCACTGGCGTCAAAACCAGGTGAGGCAGCGTCCCCATTGCCCCTCTTCAACCGGACGGAAACCAGGATATCAAGAACTAGCCCAGAGGAAAAGAAGCACCAGAGCTTAAGAGCTGGGTGCCACCGCGGGTGCAACAAGTATCGGAGTCTGAAAGGCTTGATACCCACGAGGAATCTACGCCACTCACATTCACCACCCACTGATAGAGCTCAGGCTCACAGTGAGGGCGGCGGGGTACCTAGACCCTCCAACTGATCAGGCAGGCAGAACAGATAGACGTTTGATACCCAACAGACAAACAACCATCATGAACTCCATGCGGTACCAGTGGAAACTTTTTGCATTCTTTGCATACATTTTCGTTTTAGTTGTTGGTTTTATTTTCCTCTTACAACACTTTCGTTTTAAGATAAAATGAAAATTCGTTTTACAGTTAGAGAACATCAATCCATTCTTGAGATTGACACATCCTGCACCGATGACATCTTTGTAATTGACTTTGACAGAGGCGGACACTCCCTGATGACTGAAACTTCACCCATTCCATCTAGACTAGAATTCCTAGATTTAGTAGTCTTAGTCGTCCAAAGTTGTGTTCTTAGGCTTAGACCAGAAGACCATGAGTACACTGGACAACATTTCCAGAACTAAAAGACATTTTTTAATCTTTCATATTTTGGTTTTATGCTTTAAATAAAAATTTTATGTTTTCTTCTTTTTATATTTTATGTTAATACTTTTTGACTAAAACAGTATGCCCTCCTTTATGTTCTTTGTATATTTTCATGTTTTGAATTAAATTGAAGTTTCTTACCTGTACGCATAAGCTTTTAAACAGGGTCTGTAACCCAAAAAAAAACAGCTCTTGCAACTTCCATTTGAAGTTTATGATGGTCCTGTGCCAAACCACAAGTGATGCACTGAACTTGATGTTTATCCCTTTCAAAGTCTATACTTATATATATATTTTTTATTCACTTTTTCTTATTTTGTTGTTCCTTTGGAACAAAAGGGGGGAAAATTGTGAAAAAATTAATAAACTAACATGTATTGTTTAAATATTATTTAATCCATGCTCATTCTGCAGACTTTCAAAGTTGGTGTGTGTATGTGAACTCTGGTAAACTCTTGTAAATGTGAACTTTTGTCCTCTGCTCCTGCAAACGTCCTTGTATTCCACCACCCGCAGAAGAGGCAAAGATACAGAACTTTACGCTTTTCGTATCAAAATGTTTTTCTTTTTCAGAATGTTCTAGCTCATGAAAAAAGACTGTTACAAATCTAATTAAAAAATACCAGATCCACAATGTTTTTCAGAATGTTCTAGTCACATGGATAGAAGACTTGTTACAGAACACGGCTTCAACAAGAAGAATAACATCATCTCGTACTGATAACAAGAACTTGTGTATAGTGTCAACCTGAGGAACTTATCCTCCCCATTATGATAGAATTTTATTGTGACGCACGAAACATGTATAAATAATATGTACTGTCTCTTTAAGAACCCAGTGCGCTGTGTTGTGTTCTGACCACGCAGACAGCAACTCCTTTCTGCAGAAAGAATAAACCTCGCGCTCCGTTTTGAGCTAAAAGAGAAATGTCTCTGGTTTTCTTTTAAGAGTTTTTTAAGTTTAGAACAATTATTTATTTTCCACA
>NW_023619725.1:0-3283 GCF_014905685.2 Nematolebias whitei
TCTTGATATAATGGTTTTGGAACTGAGAGGTAAGTTTTAGCCACAGGTTCTGTGTCTTTCAGTGAGATGGACAGTTGCAGGTTCTCGATGTACCCAATATCATTAACGGAATAGGAAAAGGAGCCTGACTCCTCTCTTAACATCTGTTTAACCAGATCTCTTTCAGGGGGACTGAGATGGTCCAAATCAACTGGTGGGTCCCAGTCACAACCAGAGGTTTGTTGTTTCCTCACCTCCACATTAGCTACCGTTAATGGGGACGTGGAGCAGGGCTGTTCAAAGATTGTCGTTGGGTAAACTGCTTGGACTGGCTGTGCTGTTCCAATAACAGTCCTCCCAGAGAGTACTATGTCATGGTCTGTTGGGTTTTGCACATCCACAATCATGAATGATTTTGTACCTTTCTCAAGTTTTATGAGGGTGTCAGTGAATTCTAGACCTTCTGACCACTGTGGGTTGACACTAGGTTCGAAGATCAGAGTTGTCTCCTCCTGTAAAGGGGGTATCATAACACGGCACTCTACCTTTACTGATGTGTGTTTTGGGACATGTACTTGTCCTCTGGTGGTTTTGACATTATATTCCAGAAATTGCTTTTCAGCAGCAACTCTAGCCACAAACACTTCAGCATCATCCATTTCAAAGTCAGAAAAAGCTGCTTGGACAGCTTTGATTAACTGCTGTTTATGGGTGTCTTTACTTTGCTGCAGCTCAGTATCCACTATAAGGCCAATAACATTTGAACCAATAATAGGTCGAGCAAGACTGTTGCCTTTAATTACTAGTGTGGGGACAACAACTTCTGTTGTTGGGACTCCATCTGCAGCTAGTTTGAATGTGACTTCTATCCATCCCAAATACGGCATGTCTTGGCCATTGGCTGCAATGAGATTTAAAGTGTCACTGTTTTCAATGATCTCAGAAATGTCTTTCAAAGTCACATGAGGCAGTTGCTCTGCTTTCCATTGTTCACTTACTACAGTCACTTGTGAGCCAGAGTCCCACAATGCTCTAATTTGCTGACCTTGGATATAGCAGTCAATCAGATATTTTTGTCCAACTAATGGGGCAAATTTAACTTGGTTTTTCTTTCGTGGTGTGGCTCGGACATTACTACAGGAAGTTGTTGAACATTGATTTTTATGTACAGCCCAGTGTTCATGTTGACATCCCTCAGAACAATATAACACTCTTTTACAAGATGAACATCGTCTCAGTCTCACCTTTAACCCACCTGCACCACAGTATGCACAGAGTTGGGGCGCTGCTGATGACGTGGTCACTCCCTGCCCCTCTGGGGTAACCCTTGCTCGTTTAAAGCACTCCTTCTGAATTGGCCTGATCTCCTCATTCTGCAGCCAGCTGAGAAGTGTTCACTGCTGCCACACCTGAAACAGTGAATGCAGTCCTCCAAATTTTCCTGCTGGCAGGCGTAGCACCTCCGCCTGGGCCGTGGTGAAGCTGTGGAGTGGGGGCGTTGATTTCCATATCTCTGATTGGGTGGGAGATGATCATGATGTCCTGGGGTTGGTGGTAAATAGTTGTGATGTGTTGAAGGGGATTGCAAGTAGCTGTATTGCACTGGAGGAGCTTGATGGTAACCATGATGTACTGCAGGCTTGTGTGTCAGTGATGGGTTGTGGTAAGCTGGTGCTGATTGAACTGGTATGCAATCTGGTCCTGATACTGGGTTTGGGTGCTGCCTCTGCAGATAAGAGGGCTGCTGCATAGACTCTTTAATAGAAGACACTTTGGCTTTCAGGTCTTTAAGCAGGGTCATGTTTGCTTTCATCTCCTGTAGTTCTGAAAGAATATCAGTTTGACTCTTACTGTGACTCGACTGGCTTGTTTTATCCTTCTTCTCAGTGGTGGTGTGGTCAGACTGAGCAGAGTGAACAGTCACAGATCGCTGTGGTGCGTGCATTTTTTTCTTGTCCTGTCTCTCACTTTCATATGCACATGAAATATTTAGTTTTTCAAACAAAAGTTAATCAGAAACACCTGCTTGCTCTAAAGATGGCTGAAGGTCACGTTTTATGTTATCGTTCAGCAAACCGGTAATAACTGTATGGAGAAACATGTTCTGCACCAGCACTGGATCATAACGTAAGCCTGACTCCGACTCTTGTGATGCAAACAGAATCTTCTGTCTTAGGTCTAGAGTGCGGATGAGAAAACTCTGAGGAGTCTCTCTAACACTCTGTGCTTCTGATGACAACTGTTTATATAATTCTGTTGCACTCTTTTCCTGATAATGGCAACGCAGTATTCTTCTCAGGGTGGGGAGAGTAAGGTCATTTTTTCCCTCTAGGTAGCTCCGCAACCTGGGACAATGGCCCTTATGACAGCATCAACAATCTCAGTCTCTGGAAAGCCTTTGAGGAGGCCATGTTCAATTTGTCGTGCGAGACTGGAAAATGTGAGGCGATCCTTTTGTCCTGGGTCTCCAATTTGTCCAGATATTTTTAATTCTTTGTGCCATACAGCAGGGGTCTGACGTAGAGCTGAAGCTGGAATTCCATAGCTGGGCATGGCAGTCTGAGATTTATGTTCATCCTCCTCGTGAGTATGTTTTATTTGGGGTGGTAAATGAGACTGAGAAGGTCTGGTTTCTGTTGAAGTACTGTCCAGTATCTCATCATATTCGTTTTGTTGTTCGTGTCGTGCTACTTTAAGTTCCTTTACTTGGTTATCTGTAGCCTCAGCTTGGAGCTCAGTTATCTTGTCTTTAAAGCAGAGAAACCCTGACATTCCCAAATCCTCTAACTTCTGGAACTCTTCACTCTGTAGATGATTACTAATCATTAAGATGAGCTATGTTCTGTTCTTTCCTGTAACATGTTCAAATTTTGACCCAGCAATAGTGAGAAAATCACACAGTTCTTTTAGGCTTTCAACTGGCAGTGTGCACAAAAGTCCTATTATTTCCAAATGTAATGCCTCTACCTCGGTTGACTCCATCTTCTTTACCGTAGCTGATCAGCGTTCTGTTGTAGCAGTAATTTGTTTGCTAAACCTTGGTTGCAGCACTCCTGGTACCTTAGGTTCACCTCAGATTGCTTTTGCCCTTGATAGTAGAAACTCAGACTGCCACACAGTTGTCCAGTAGATGTTGTCTGCCTGGGTAAGTAAGTTAAATGGGAGCTGAATGAGAGCTGGAGACGTCTGGTTCTAGCAGAAGTCAAACTTCGCCTCACTCAATCCCAGCAGTGCCTCCAAAATGTTACGCCCCTGTCAAGGGGAATAATGAAAACACACAGACACGATGTTACTGCTTTCGTCT
>NW_023619725.1:3293-8537 GCF_014905685.2 Nematolebias whitei
AAACACACAGACACGATGTTACTGCTTTCGTCTCCAGTGTTGTAATGGAGGAGCAGAAGCATTGCGTTCCCCTACATCAATTCAGACAAAACCAATCGAGACTCGAACGATAAACAAACTCTTAAAACTTTGAATGCAAGAAGGTTGAACTCTTCAAGATTTATATACAAACATAACCAGAAAAGTAACATTAAAGAAAATACATTTTAAACTTAATTAAACTTAGGCAACCTTTTACTGTATTGGTCTACAGCGCTGAACTTGAAAGACCAAAATAATCGATCGCAGATCACTAGATCGTATTTTCCCTTTTACTTATATAAAATAGTTTTATAACCACTACACCATCATGGAGACTGATGAAACAATTGTCTCTTTTGATGTCACATCACTCTTTATGTCAACATGGAGACTGATGAAACAATGGTCTCTTTTGACGTCACGTCACTCTTTATGTCATCATGGAGACTGATGAAACAATGGTCTCTTTTGATGTCACGTCACTCTTTATGTCATCATGGTGTAAATAAAGGTTGATTGATGGAGACTGATGAAACAATGGTCTCTTTTGATGTCACGTCACTCTTTATGTCATCATGGAGACTGATGAAACAATGGACTCCTTTATGGTATGGTATGGTATGAAGTTTATTCATTTTAAAAAAAGTACAAAACAATTCCATAACAATATATAAAAAGATACAAAAAAGTTTAAAATGAAAGGCAGCAGAAAGAAGAAAAAATCTTATTATATCTGCCCCTTTTTTCAAACAATTATTTCAGACATATTAATTTTCAAGTAACAGAACAAAATGAATAACTTTCTAATTTTTCTAATTCTAATAAAAAACACACACTAAGCTACTTCATATATACTTTTTTAACAATCTAGATTTGATCTTTTTCTTAAATGTACACATTGACTTGGCATTTTTCACATCACTCTTCAGACCATTCCACAATCCAACTCCTTGGATTGAGGTAGACCTTCCCTTCAGACTAGTTCTGAATTTTGGTTTGACAAATATTTCTATCCCCTTAAGATTGTAACAACTTTGTCTTTTAACAAAATTTCTTTGGATATTTAATGGTAATGTGTTATTTTGAGCCCTATACATAACTGATAAAATACTATAATCTACCAAATCATGGAACTTCAATAATTTCAGTTGATAAAATAATGTGCTTGATGGGTGACTGTAATGCTTTCTGGTGATGATTCTTACAGCTCTTTTCTGTAAAATAAAAATAGGTTTTGTAAATGTTTTACACGCTTTCCCCCAAACATCAATGCAATAGATTAAATGTGGAACAATGAATGTGTTATACAACATGTACAGAGCTTTATCATTTAATAATTCCCTGACTTTGTATAGTACTGCAATAGATTTAGATATTTTTGTTCTTACAGAATTGATGTGATTTTTCCATGTTAGCTGTTCATCAATGATTACACCCAAAAATTTCATCTCATTAACTCTACAAATCTCAACACCCTCAATTTTAAATGGATCATCAACAGTTTTCTTTTTGTTACTAAATATCATGTATTTAGTTTTATCTAAATTTAATGATAATTTATTAATTTTAAACCAAGTTTGTATTTTATCAAATTCTGTCTTCATCAGTTCCAACATCCGTTTTACATCTTTACCCAAACAAAAAAATGTGGTGTCATCTGCAAAAAGGACACATTTGAGGAGTCCTGATACATTCACTAAGTCATTCACATATAAAATAAATAACTTTGGTCCAAGTACAGAGCCTTGAGGAACTCCACAAGTGATATTGCACAAGTCAGATCTTACACCATTTATTTGTACAAACTGTTTCCTATCTTTTAAATAGCTAGATACCCAGTGTAATGCTGGTCCTCTTATACCATATTTATTTAATTTTTCAAGGAGAATAGTGTGGTCAATAGTATCGAATGCTTTTTTTAAATCAACAAAAATACTAACACAATACTGTTTTTGATCGACAGCAGTAGTTATTTGTTCCATTATTTCCATGAGAGCCATTGATGTAGAGTTTTTTGCTCTAAACCCATACTGACTGTTACTTAGAATGTTTTGTTTAGTAATAAATTTATCTAATCTGGTCACAAACAGTTTTTCTAGAATTTTTGAGAATTGTGGTAATAAGGATATTGGTCTATAATTATTGAACACACATTTATCACCATTTTTAAAGAGAGGAACTACCTTAGCTACTTTCATATTGTCTGGAAATATTCCTTTTGAAAATGATAAATTACAAATATATGTAAACGGCTCGATAACATAACTCATTATGTCCTTTACAAACATCATATCCATGTCCACCCAGTCTTTTGATCTCTTATCTGTAAGATTTTTTGTTACATTCATTATTTCTTCTTTGTCAGTTCCATTAAGAAAAATACTGTTGTCACAACTTATAACTGAATGGTTCATATTATTGTCTACTTTTGGTATTTTAGCAGCAAGGCTTGATCCAACGTTAACAAAATAATGATTAAATCAATTTACAATTTCATTTTCATCATGGATTTCATTGTCATCATTCAAAAAATATTGTGAAATACCTGTTTTTGCTTTATGACTTTTCAGAACACTATTTATTACTCGCCATGTTGCTTTCATATCACCATTGCTTTTATTTAATAAATCACTATAATATTCCTTCTTGTGTTTCCTTATAATCGCTACTAATTTATTTTTATACTTCTTATATTTCTCTTCAGCCTCTTGTGTTCTCAATTTCAAGAAACATGTATACAAACAATTATTTTTTTACAAGCATTTCTCAACCCTTTCGTCATCCATGGTTGGTCAACAACATTTCTCTTTGTATAATTATTTTGCACACAATTCTTTTCATACAGAGCTCCCAAAATATTCATAAACTCATCATATGATCTGTTCACATCATCAACATACACGTCTTTCCAGCTTTGTTTATGTAAATCATCTTTTAATTTGTCCATTGCTTTTTTTGATGTGTTTATTGTTTTTTTCTTAGTTGTAATTTCTTTTGTAATGCTTTGATCATTTTTATAAATCATGAAAACTGGTAAGTGATCACTCAAATCACTCGTTAAAATACCTCCAATCACATCCCCATTTGTTACATTTGTGAAAATATTATCGATTATTGTAGCACTATGAGTTGTAATTCTTGTTGGTTTTGATATTAACGGATAAAGATTTAAACTATACAATGAATTTGTAAATGTACTGATGTTATTTGAATCTGTTTTATTTCCCAGGTCAATATTAAAGTCTCCACACAAAAAAATGTTTTTATTAAAACTCTTGTCCAATATTTGTACCATTTTATCAGTGAATATTTCTATATTTGATCCTGGAGATCGATATACACAACTTATCAATATGTTTTTATCATTCTTGTTTATTATTTCTATTGTTATTATTTCCATGATATTATCAACAATTACTGACATTTCATTAATTAACTTACATTTTATTTCATTTTTAACAAATAGAGCCACTCCACCTCCCCTTTTGTTGCTTCTGTTCACATGATATAATTCATACCCTTCCATGTGAACATTATTTGTGTTTTCATCGTTGAGCCACGTCTCCGACAGTGCTATTATTGTAAAGGTTCTGTTTAGCTGTTTTAAATAATCTGTTATTTTGGATATATTTGCATTTAAACTTCTACTGTTAAAGTGAATAATAGAGAGACCTCCATTTGTTATATTGATGTCATTAAACTGTTCTTCATTATAATATTCACAGTCTTGTATTTCAGGGAAAAAATTTGTATCAATCGCATCTTCAACATTGTATATTTTAAACTCTGAGTCTTCGTATGTTGCCATGTTTTAATGTATTTGTTTGTTTTATATTTTGATTATTTATTGCTTGTGAAGTTGTGTCAATGATTTATCATCTGTTCTCTCCTGAGCTTATTTTAGTCTTTCCAGATCTTTCAGGTCTTTTATTATTTTAGCCTGAGATCCTTCCTGTATTTTGATCCAGATGTTTCCATTTCTTGTCCAAGTTGATGCTATTTTTTTCTGTTTTTTCAACCACCTTGCTTCACGTGCAATGTTTCCATTTTTTTTAGTTAGATGTTCATTTATGTAAACATTTGTTCCCTTCAGTTTTTTTGCTTGCATTATTACATGGTTTCTTGATTTCCTGCTAATGAACTTGATGACTATGGATGGTTTGGCTTTATCTGATTTGTTGGGCAGGGTGTGACAGATTGAAATATCCTCATGTTCGATGTCAATGTCTTTGCTTTGTAAAAAATTCACTACTTGCTCCTCCAGAGTCTGTAGTTCTTCCTGTGGTGCATCTTCTGCTGTGTTAGTACCAGCAACAACTCTTGCATAAGTTCGGTTCCTAACTTCCAGTCCAGTGATCACCAAGTTGTCTATTTTTGTGTATTGTTCCATGTCGTCAACTTTCTGTTCCAGTTCAGCTATTTTTTTGTCTTTACTAGTCATCAGTTCTTTCAATTGTCTCACTTCTTCAGACAGTCCTGTTAGTAAATCACATTTAGCTGATAATTTAGTCATATTTGCACTCAATTTAGTCACTTCAGCACTCAAAAAGTTCAAAGATTTTTTAACTTCCTCCATATCTTCTGAATTACTTTCCGACACTTGTCTCTTATCTCTGTGTTTGCTCGGCATTACTCACGATACTTCTGGATTATTGGTCTCAACTCTCAGAAGCACAGGATCCAGCCACGAGGTTCACAGGCTAGTGTTGTTAGCTTATGTTGTTAGCTTGTTGTTAGCCGAGGCCTAGCCAAATCTAGTCGAGGACTAGCGACAACAACCTCCAGGTCCCACGATTCACTCGGTCCAGAAGTTCGCAGCCCCAACGGTGACAGACCAGGTCCCGGTTGCAACAACTCCCAAATCCCACAGCTGTAGTTTAGCTTCCTTGGTTTCCGCGGCTCGCAGGTCCAATCGGCAACGGACCGGGTCTCCGACGTAAACAGCTCGGTTCAGCGGCTCGCAGGTCCAACAGCGGCGGACTGGGTCCCCGACGTAAACAGCTCGGTTCAGCGGCTCGCAGGTCCAGTCGGGCAGTGGCGGACCGGGTCTCCGACGTAAACAGCTCGGTTCAGCGGCTCGCAGGTCCAATCGGCAACGGACCGGGTCTCCGACGTAAACAGCTCGGTTCAGCGGCTCGCAGGTCCAGACAGTGGCAGACCGGGTCCCCGACGTGGTGGACCGGGTGGCGGACCGGGTCCCCGACGTAAACAGCTCGGTTCAGC
>NW_023619726.1:0-8527 GCF_014905685.2 Nematolebias whitei
ACTCAGGTTCGCCCTCTGCATCTTCTGCTTTGCACTGCGTGATGTACACAGCCTCGAGCTCCTCATTTGCCTCCATCACTTTGGAGCCCTCTGTTGTGAGTCTTTTGAAGTTTTCTTCTAGTTCCTCCACAGACATGTCCATATGGGTCCTCATAATATGGTTGGTGAGTCTTGAGAAAAGTCTTTTTGCTGTGGTTCGCTCCACTTTCAGGTCTTCGAGTGCCTTGGTCTCGGCCATGTTTCTCCCTCTTGGCTGTTGGACAGACAGACAGCAGAACGTTTCCTCCAGGCCCCTGGTTGAGTCTTCTCAATCTTTGTGGTGGGCTGTAGTGGAGTCTTCACTGGTCAAACAGTTTCACTGGTAAAGTGATTTTTCACTGTTAAGGCGGTTTTTCACTGTCAAGTTTCTCTTCAGTTACTGTGAGGTGTCCACTTGACAGACTGGGACCAGACTTCCTTTTTCACTCAGCATTCCTTTTTTTAATTTCACCAGTTGCACAGATAATACAGTTGATTTGGTAAACAGTTACAACTAATCAGGTGGTCAGTTTATCAGGTGAAAAACCTTCAACAAAAAACAAATAAATTAGTCTAAATACATTGCTACAATTTTTTATAACAAACGCTCATATAAATATTTAATAATTACTTGAATAGACTTATATTTTATGTAGAACAATTTATATAGATCAAACATTTCCACATTCGGTGATTACTCAAATAAATTTTGTCTTCCTCTACTCAAAGGAAACAGATCCAAAAAGCACCTCTAAAACTCCAATTAATGAGCTTACCGATAGTCCTTTAAGTTTAAAGTCCCCTTTCCTCACAGGTTTCAAGTCTCTGTCTCTGCTGCCGCACGCCCTGCTCGCTGTGCTTTTTTTTTCTCTCTCAACCGAGCGGCTGGTTTGCTGTTATTTTTTTAGTGCCAGTGCGAGCAGTCAGCTGATTTGATTAAGCGCACCTGCTCAGCGCTCAGTCGCGCTGCCGTGTAGAGGTGTGAAGAGCGCGTGCACAGTATGTGCAGCGTGCACGGTGTGGGCGGCGCCAGGTTGCCGTGACAAGAAATATGGCTGATTTTGTTTATCCCCAAAATTATTGACAACCCAGGGTCCAGTCCAGGAAGCAGAGTTGTAGTCCTCCACACCTCTCTGCTGCTTCTCCTCTGTACACCACCCACACCCACATTGAAACAGTGTCAACTCGCCCACGGCTCAAATTAAATAAACCAAAAATCAGCTCTAAAAATATAACCATAAAAATCTTATTAAAATAATCACAGCTACTTTACCAGAGCAAAATCATAAAATCATTAAATGTGGATTATTGAACATCAGATCTCTTTCCTCTAAATCCCTGTTAGTTAATGAACTGATAACTGATCATCATATTGATTTATTCTGTCTGACAGAAACTTGGCTACAACAGGAGGATTTTGTTGGTATAAATGAATCCACTCCTGTTAATTATTTAAATTTTCATGTTCCTAGAACAACTGGCCGAGGTGGAGGAGTAGCTTCTATTTTTCAGTCAGGATTATTGATTAATGCCAAACCAGTTATTAGTTATGATTCTTTTTGTTGTGGATAGAATACCACGTCGTGTTCAAAACGGCGGAGGCGTCGCCCTTCGTATAAAAGATTTATTTGACACAACATGGGTTACAGATATTCAGAGACAAACAGTTACATTAATAAGATATATGCATATAAATGGAGCATTAAGAACAAACCGCCTCGTGCGTGCCTCTCTGAAAATGCTCAGTGCGCGTGCGTCATTCCCGGCCTTTTATCCCCGTTTGAGAAGGCTAGCTTCCTGATTGGTTCAGCTTCTGTCGCTATGGTTACGACGTAGCCCGCCCCCTCAAGGACGTTACGTCTATATTTCAGATAAGTTTTGGTTCGGCTTTTGTTTAAAGTTTAACTTGCTATTATACTTTAGGGATATAAAATGATTCGTGTCTAAATTGTTTATGCGTAATAATTAATAACTATTAATTATTACCTACCTCCTGGGTGTTACTTCACTATCTGTTGGAGGTCTGGTGATTCTGTTTTTAAGGCAGATTCATCTTAGTTTCTGTGTCTGCGTTTAAAACTGTTAACACTGTTTGTTTAACGTGATTATACCTTAGTGATAACACTGATTTGAAATAGTTGTTTATTTCTAGGAATAATTATATTATCTAACTTATGTTCGTGTTTTTATTTGGATCATGGTTATACTCTTAATTTGATTTTACTTAGTCAACCTATAGTCTAAATTAAAGAGCTGTTCTAGCTTTATTTATGTTAATCAGTCTGCTCTCTGGCCTGATTTGATTGCTTGTAATTTATCAAATGTGAACTTGTAAAATTATCTTTAGCTACTATGAGATTATATTTAAAGGTCAACTAGTTAGAATTAGCAAACACTTTCTATAAACATAGTTCAACCTTGGAAGAAAGACACACACACACTTTATATGACATGACATTTGAGTGCTTGATAGGAATTATAAAAAGGTATAAAATATTAAATCCAACATTCCCTCTTTTGAACTCCCATATTCATGGGAGTTCACCCTCTTTATGGATTAATTTATCAATATGGATGTGACGCAAACTTACTGCACTCCCCAGGGGTCCTGGACCAGACCCCTGATCCAACACCTGTGAAAAGTACCACACACATAAACCTTTATAAAAATACAAAAAAGCAGCAACACCCCTCCTAGAGAAAGATAAATAAGTGAAACTATTTCAAACCACCTTTAAAATACCTCGTGGTATTTTAGAATGATTAAATGCCTAATTGAATGGAGTAAAATATTTGAATATTTAAATTACTGAATATTTAAGTTTATAGTCAAGTTAAGTTTATTGTCAAGTTAAATGTATAGTTAAGTTCCAATTGAATCCACAACCCTTCTCTGGTTGTTTTTCAGAATGACTGAAAGGTACAAAACACTCATATTAAACAGGAAAAGCCAACACCCTTAATTTAAACATTTCTATCTAGCAGGTCTTCGGTTCTTGAGCTTGCGGTGGGAGCCCTCGTTCGTCCACAAGGGTCCTTTGGTGCTCAGCGGGATTCGGCCCACGGAGTTATCTTCATGTAAAGTCCTCAGAACCGTATCAGTTTGATTAAACATTCTAAATGACGTGTGTGTATTGGGACAAAACTAAAATCAGTTTGACGCATCTTCTGTTCTTCACGGTCAGGGCTGGTAATCTTCCGTCCTTACCCGATCCACCCGACCGACTTCAGGCAGAGCGGAGACTTCTTCTCCGATGTTTGCTACTGCCTTTTTCCAACCAGAACAAAGGGGCAAAGAATGAGCTCCCACGAAGGTCCTGTCACCTCCTCCAGGTGTAGTGGGGAGCTGTCTTCAGATCATCCTCCATGTGGACCAGCGATCGATTCCTCTCCTCTGCAGGGGTGCCATGGTGGGGTCGTACAGGTGCCACTCTCCTTCTGGGGACCGATGACATATGATGTTCTGTCCACCACCTGGTGGGGTCTTGTCCTGTCCCTCTTTTCAGCAGGACTCAGTCTGATGTGAGTTTGTCTCCTCGGTCAGAGTTCCTCCCTCCTGATGAGAAAAGCTGGACACGAAAGCTCGCGAATTGTTAAACACCCTGCATGGCCTTTTGATTATTTTATCTGTGGGATCCATGACCTGGGCCTGGAAAAACTGACTGTGGTTACTTCTGTAGTGAATAAAACCTATTTTCTGAATTATTGGGCACCCTAATGGTTATTATTGCTACTGATAGGTGTATTATTAAACTGTAATGTTATCCTAAAACAGAATTAGTAAAACTAAAATAGAATGCTATTCTTACATGCATCTGTTCACTTGAAGCTGAATTGTGTTACATACTGGACTTCTCCAGGTATACCTGTGTGCTCTCATCCCATCTGTCACCCTTACAAGCCTTCGTCGTCAACCGGTCTACCTACAATTAAAATTAAACATACACAATACAACAATAACAATAATAATCCTCCACACCGGCCCCTCTTCCTGGAGCCTGTGAAAGAAACTTCATTAAATCGCTTGCGCCAACAGCATCAATCAAAATACAATATAAACTTAAAAGTTTAACCAACTGACATACAACCCTGTGAGAGAAAAAAGTATATAATCTTCCATCCAGGTACCTGTCTGTGCTAGAGAAGGGAAGAAATAGCAAGGAAGAAACAGAGAGAAAGGGAAAAAATAAAAGAGAAAGAGAACGAGGAAAAAATGGTTAAAATCCTTTGTTCATGAAACCTTTTCTTATTCGCCCAATTGAACTATAAGTCAAGTCCAGTCCAGTCAAGTCAGTTATGTTTAAAATTATCAAACCACCCCATTACCCTTTAACATTTGCCCAAATCCACCTCAGGCTAGGGGCGTCCCCCTTCCTGGAATCTGTACACATTACAACAAAGAGAAAAAGATACTTCTGTTAAACTGATATACATATATACAAGTGCAATGTCGTTATGTAGGTTTCTGATTTATTCATTTCCCAATGTCAATGTGATTACCCTACATGATATGATCTTTTAATCGCCTCAGAAGAAGTTATTTTTGTATAATTTGTAATGATCTATGAACTGCTTCCTGCTCAGAGCTGCCTACACACCTCGCCCCATTCTGAAACGGCATTGTTTCAAATCTGAAGCATTACCGTCTGCAATCCACTAACACTCAGATTGAGTATTAGTTACAGAACTAAAAATATGGTGTAGTTTTAAACTTCCCACTACTGTTATTCAACCCAGGTTTTGCAAACAATTACCCAACTACAACCCAAGCTCTCCTATAAATTAGCAAAAGTTAATCATTAAATAAATTACTTCTCTTGTATCAAACCAGACCCACCAAAATTAGCCCCTTCAAGGCAAAGACAATCATCCAGTGTTATTTTAGAAAACATTAGTGAACTGCATCCAAATCAGGTCTCAGGTTCCTCCTGAATGAGACTTCCTGACCTGTATAAACGGAAAGTTAAAATCAATATTTTGTTCAGGGGTGTGGAGCATTCGAGGTAATAAAACAATTTCCATCTCAGAGCAGTTGGAGCAGGTCGAATCGTCTAGCACTCCCACCTCTGTACGTCTGTGTCCTGTTGTGTCACCTGTTTTAAAATGAGTCTATGTGAATGATTATTATCAAAGCCAGCTGCAGTTTTTGATCACGACCCCAAAGTGCCTAGATGACCATCACAGACCAAAATGTGGGGTCGACACCTCCGTCCGGCTGCAGTTGATGTTAGTGACCTTGGGCAGAGTGACCACCAGTTCTTCGTTCAGCCTTTATGTCCCCAGATTCGTCTCCCGTCTGTTTGGAGACCAGCCCAGCTTTGTGCAGCAGTTCATATCTCAGCATACAGCAAGTCGTGACTGGATGTTCTTGCTGTGTACAAACTCCATCACCCCCCCTGGACAGTTAGTTCAGTTTGCTCTTGGGCTGTTAGATCTTTGAAAAGTCACGTTACTTGGCTGAAAAGTTCTTTGTTGTTTTGTCAGTTGTGCTCGACTGACACTTATTTGAACCGTCCCATTGCGTCCCATTGGTCAGTTTCACAGACCCAACGTCAGCGCCCACCTGAACACATCTGTATCCGATCCGGCCCCCGGCACTCGAGAGTCCTGATCAAAACTCAGATGGATGCCGTATGCAGTTAAATGCTACCTTCCATGTTTTGTGGGCCTAATTAGACTCATCTTCCCACTCCAAAGTTCTGTCATCTCCAGCTGCAGAGAAGAAAAAAATAATCAAATTATTAAAACCAGATTCAACATTCATCTGTCATCCACATTGATCGTTAGTTAGCAAGTTTTATTCTGGGACCACAGCGTTTACCCCAACGGAGTCATTCTGGTGTTCTGGATTGTACAATAGACGTTTTAACCGCTCAATTACACAAGAGTGAAAGCTTTAATTAAACACTGCACAAGCCAATTCTTTACGCCTACTGCATAAAATATTCCCCTCCAAACAATGTCCTCCATCTTGTAGAGTATGTGTGTTGACACATCACCTGACAGTGAAGTCCACTCCCAGGGCCACATTATCGTCCAGACCTTGTAAATTTAGGCAGCATGTTAATATGTAATCACTTATTGTTATATAACAAATCTGCAAATCATCTCTTGTCATAACTATGCTTTCCCACTGTATCACAAACAAGATACTTTTAATACAAATCAATTAAGACTATGTATACCCTTCAAGACATCACAAAGTCCATTATCACTGCACAAAAACGTGTACATGCCCTTTGTTCACAAAGTACAACTTCTTAAACTCACCATGTACACCTCTCTGTTGTCCTTTTGCACTCCCAGGACCTGTGTGAAGTCTCAAACAATAAAGTTAAATTCATGGACCCACTAGAATTGTCGTCGTCCCATAAATAACCTAGTCCCTGCAGCTCTTAGAAGGAAACAGCTCCTAAATGCTAAACATTTCCAATACGTGATCAACTCATGTGGACTGATTTCTTAAACTGAAGTTTTTCAATTCGAGTACAATTAAGATTGATTTATTTAACCCAAGTATTTACAATTTGAGTTTAGTTATGGCTGTATAATTTAATCTAATTTTTTTCAATTTGAGTTTAGTTTCCTAACGTATTTAACTTTTTCAATTTGAGTCCGGCAAGGTATTGTTTGACCAGAATAAAATTCTATATTTTACAAGTGTCAAGGATTTTGTCCATTACTCATTATATTCTGTTGTTTCGCAGTTGAGTTTAAAACCTGAGTTTATTGTCAATTCCAAGAAGAAAGTTAATCTAATTTGTTCAGGACCACCAAGGCCACCCCTACAATATTTCTCTTCCACTCGTTCGCTTTGACATCTCAACCCTCTACTGTCTAAGCTGACTCCAAGATGATTCAACCTTCTCCAGCAGACTCACTCTGACTCCATCTCCTGGTTAAATACAGCTCGTACACGTGATGTCCCCTCTTTCCTTGAGATTCAAACCATTCTCTGTTTCAGAGTTCACTGCCTCTTTCCTATCATACAGAAAATTGTTTCGTTTAACCTTGTGTCTGCTCCCATCTCCGTTTCTGTCTGGCCTCCGACGGCTATCAGCAAATATTTGAAAGATCTTCAGCTATCCCTGTTCCCATATCAGATACCATTTAGCTGTGACACGCCAATCAGCTATATTTTTAAATTAATCCAACTTGTACAGCCTAAATCATTAAAAATCAAGCTCTACCCCCTTAATTTTGGTACATAAAGCTCATTTCCGCTTGTTTGAGCTAGTGGCCCCCTGATCTAAAACTAATTACCTCCTGTTCATTTTGATACTCCCTATAAGTCATGCAATTTGCCTCTGATATGATCCTATAGATTTTCCACAGGCTTCACCTGTACCACATTCATGAGTACCACACCTGATAACATTCACACACCCAGGCATTCAAATATGTTATTGTCCTTCACTCCTGGCCTTAGCCTTAATAAAACAAACACAAGTCTGGTACGGATCAACACAGCAGCCAGACCCGTCCTTGCCTCACAGCAGCGCCCCCTTCCGGTCAGGATACGGAAGCACCGATCACACAAGACACCTCTGACGCAGAAACGAAGACAAAACAAAACACGCGTAAGCCTTCACCTCGTGTGTGGAACAAAGAAACGCTCCCTTCCCCCACACGAGTGCTTTACCACACACACAGGCTCCAAGCAGACTTTCTCCGACACACAGAAAAAAGAGAAAAGTAACCCTGAGCTTCCGCCCACACACAGCTCACTCCCCCCTCTCTCTTTTTTTGTTACGTCTCTCCCAACGCGTCCCCCCTGAAGCGTTCACACGACATACAAAACACGGCTCAAACAAAGTTATTACAACGTCCTAAAACTAATGCGATCCCCGATCACATGAAATTTGGTAAACACTATGCTATTTCACTCATTTTCTCTCAAAGCTAAAGTAAAAATGGAGTCCAGTTTAGGCGGCAGTCAACACTGGCCAGAGGAGGCCCGACCCTCAGCCCCCACAGACGTTTGTGAAACGCTGTAGACCTAAGTCTCGTCAGACTAAAGTTTTGGATGGCAAATCCCGCTGAATTATGAGAGAAAACGTTGTCACCCACGTGACTTCCGGTAGGCCTTCAGCCGTCCACCGGCACAAGTCCACAAAACTTGTGAAAACTACCTAAAAATGACTAAGTAAGCATTCAGCGCTAAAACCGTCTGAATATCCTAACCCACCTCGTCAGAATTAACACGAATCACTGGAAGTTAGCTTAAATAAAACCATCTTTATTTTCCGGAGATGGCCGCATGCACACGAACAGAGGAAGTTGAATTTAGTCTTAATTTAGTTTACCGCCGAAAAGCCAGAAACTCCGGACCTTAAGGTCCAAACACTTAACCAGCTTACCTGAAAGTAATGGGCCCAGTTCCTCTCTCTGTGTGCACCGCAAGCCACCTCGATCCAATTCAGTGTAGGCCGCGTCACCTCGCCGCACGTCGGGTGTCACCATTTTGTTGTGGATAGAATACCACGTCGTGTTCAAAACGGCGGAGGCG